>NC_079207.1:69019186-69319186 GCF_026745355.1 Beta vulgaris subsp. vulgaris
TGGTCCTCACAACCACACGATAACTGCCTTGGCAGTCGCTTTGAAACAGGTTTTGTGCTCTGAAAAATATGCTTGATATCAATTATTAGATGTTATATCAGATAATAATGCCAATTCTTATTACAATAATGCCAATTCTTGTTATCGGAAATATGCTGTGACACGAAAGGTGATGAGAAGAAGGGAACTCGAAATATTCTCTTTTTTGTAGTTGTTAATAAATCTAGATTATGTGTATTGTTTAGATTAATGTTGTTAGATTACATAATATCTAGCGGGTATATTATTAGGTTAGTTAATTTAGAATGTTAATTATAGATTTAACAAGTCACTGTTTGCAACCTTCATGCTGTTATACTAAACTTATGCCTCATTCCCCTCCTTGCTACAATGATGATGCCGATAGCAAGGGAAATAAGAAACTGATTTAAATGTTTGTATTTTCTTAGCTTTTGGTTATGTGTATTATTTGGAGTACTGTTTTCAACCCAGTGCTGTGTGCACTGGCTCAATTTGATTAATTTCTTGGTCTCAATAAAATTCATTGCTTTCCTTTTAAGGATCTCCATAAGTAAATTTCACATATTCTTTCATGTAACTTTAAATTAATAATCTTCTTCTTTCTTTCTCTCCCCATCCTCACTCTGTCTTATTTGGTCTTCTCTGTGTACACTATACTAATTTCCATGCTAAACCTAACTGTGAATTTTGCTTTTTCATCTTAGCTGAATTATTAATAGTCTTGGGTGCTGCTTTACTCATTTCATTATTGAGCCATCTTTTTCTTGCATGTCTGATTAAATTGTTTTTCTTCCCATATGTGCCGAGTAGCGCCTCAATATAACACAGACAAAAAGAGGTAAGGACGCAATGTCTTGGGGAACCTTATATTTTTGTTTTGAGGGGATTGGAGAACCTTATATACTTGGAGTTTGAAGAGTGGTGTCTTGCTTTGTAGATGTTATAGCCTATAGGTGTAGTTGATGTAGCTTTGAATATAGCTGTTGATGAACCAGGGGTAGTTCACAACTAATTCACGGCTTGAACAATGAATTTTAGGTGGCAATGCATTATAGTATATGTAAATACTTGCGAGTTTCACACCAGATATTCTTACATTAGGTTTGGACCTTTTTGAAATGCTGATTTTCACATTACTGTCTTTTTTCTGTTCCTGTTCACTTTCTCCTTCCTTTCCTCTCAAACATGCTTTACGAACTCTTGTTTAGGTGTCAGGTTGCTTTACGAACTCTTGTTTAGGTGTCAGGTTGCTTATATGACATGTATATTTCAATTTTTCCATTTCCACAAGGCTCATGAGATCTGTGTGGTGATGCAGGCTGTGACTCCTGAATACAGAGCATACCAAGAACAAGTTCTTAGCAATAGCTTTAAGTTTGCAGAGGTAACATTATGTGGCCTTGTTAGCATGCTAGATCTTCTAAATGATGACCTAGTTTTCAAAGTATTTATGTTGTACAATTTGAAGCATCAAAGGTCAACATATCTTTGTTTAAGTAATGAACTCTACTTCATGCTACATCTTGCAGGCTTTGAATGGGATGGGCTATGAACTTGTTTCCGGTGGAACAGAAAATCATCTAGTTTTAGTGAACTTGAAGAACAAGGTGAATATAACCTCTATTTATGATAGCCTCATCTTCATGATCAGAACTTCCAATATGTGATGTTTGCAACCTTACCTGTCCTTCCATTACTGGATAAAGGACTCATATGGTTGACATATCATATGCAGCATAAAGAAATGTCATACGCACTTGCGACAACAATTTACTGAAATACTAATTTTCTCAGATCAGTTTTTGAATTAACATCATCTTATGTACTGCCTTAACAACTGTTTGCTCTATATTTATCATAAAGAAAGGTAAATGTTCTCCAACTCTTGGATTTGATCTTGCTTTGTCAGGGTATTGATGGCTCCAGAGTAGAGAAGATTCTGGAAGCTGTACACATTGCAGCCAATAAAAATACTGTGCCTGGGGATGTGTCGGCTATGGTTCCTGGTGGGATCAGGATGGGTAAGAGGCCTTATCTATAGGATGCATTCTGCTTTTCATAGGTTCTTATAACTCAAATCCATTCATGTTCATGTTCCAGGAACGCCAGCCCTAACATCCCGGGGTTTTATCGAAGAAGATTTTGTTAAGGTGGCTGAGTATTTTGATGCTGCTGTCAAGCTTTCTCTAAAAATCAAGGCTGAGACAAAAGGTTCCATTAGTTCATTATTGTTTTTCCATGCCTAAAACCAATTAGATAGTGAAGTGCATCCATATTATGTTACCAGACTCTTTATTTTACATCAACTACCTGTGTCAAATCCTCGACACTCTTACATGGAAAGTCTCCACAAAGTAGTGTACCCGAGTCTGAGTAACATAGCTCATGGGGATATGATTTATAAGTATGTTGTGAAAAAAGAAATAAAGAGTAAGAAAAAAAAAGAGAAACTTTTTTCTTTCGTTTGATAATGAAACCGCACCAGGCGAGGTCCCTACTGGCTACTGCCAGGGTACTCCTAGTTAAAGTCTAGGCACCCTCAGGGTGGGGGTTGGATAAGGGAATCCCCTCCCCGAGATGCTTCTAGGGGGATTTGAACCCATGACTTCAAAGTCATGGACCAAGTGCTCAACAACTAGACCAAGTCAAGCTTGGTAAAAAGAAATATCATTAAGACATCCAAGTCTTTTACTGATGATTATGACTGCTATTGCATATCAGGAACAAAGTTGAAGGACTTCGTTGCCACCTTGCAGTCTGGTGCTTTTGATTCAGAGATTGCAAAGCTAAGACGTGAGGTTGAGGAGTATGCAAAACAGTTCCCCACGATCGGATTTGAGAAGGAATCTATGAAGTACAAGAACTAAACCAGCAGTAATACAAGTTGCAAGGTTGGTAGCTTGCATGATCCACAAATTGGCACGTAAAAACTTTTTTTTTTTTTTTTTTTACTATAATGAAATCGCTGCTACAATCTTCATGATACTTGATAATTATGATGTCTATGCTCCAAACGGAGTACTTGAATTTGGTGTCCTAGATATAGCAGCATTACGTCGTGTTCACTTCACCTCCGTCCTTTATTAGTTTACCCACTTTGACTTATAACACTATTCATGTTTATTACTTTGACCATCATTTGTACTTTATATGTAAGGAAAATATAATCATGTGTGATATTGTTTGATTCGTCTCAATATGTAGTTTTCGAATATTAATTTTTTATAATTTTTACAAATACATAATTAGAAATATTATTACTTAAAGTTTACATCGATAAATGTGAAAAGTCAAAAGGGTAAACTAATAAAGACGGAGTGAGTTTTTTAAGGCAATCGACTAGGTCATGCTAGTTGAAATTGTTCTTTGATCAAAACTTAAATTAAGACCGGTTTACACTGAATATATACTAAAACCTTTTTGCCTTTTTCGTGGG
The DNA here is from genome assembly GCF_026745355.1 of Beta vulgaris subsp. vulgaris. Classification (NCBI taxonomy): domain Eukaryota; kingdom Viridiplantae; phylum Streptophyta; class Magnoliopsida; order Caryophyllales; family Amaranthaceae; genus Beta; species Beta vulgaris. Next base: position 69,022,644 of record NC_079207.1, read on the forward strand.
ACAGGTAGCGTGAGCTCCAAAGAAGGTGATGGAACTAAATTGGGGTAATCATAAAAGAGGATAAGGATGTATACATGTATAATCTTGTATCTGAGGGGGAAAAACTCCATTAGCTGTATATTAATGCCTTCTTTACTTTGGTTGTAAAATTACATATGCAAGGAGCACTGCATCAATAAATTTGATCTTCATTTGCATGTGTTCTTTCTAGATTAGTCTCTCTGCATCAATAAAACCAATCTAGAATCTAAAAAAAGCAATTAACTAATCATCAATAAATTATATTTCCTTACTAAGATGAAACAAGCATTTATTTCTTTGCGTTTCCAAACCTAAGTTACTACGATGATTAGTTAATTGCTTTTTCTAGATTCTAGAATGGTCTTTTCTTTGTTGCATAGAGAGTCACAAAGAGAATGATCAAATTCAATCTCAGTCTTATATACCTAATCCTGCACAATTCTACTCCCAATTAAGCTAATTAGGTTATTCATAAAGCTAAGTCTAGGAAATTAGTCAAATGACCTTGTATAGATCAGCCGAAACATTGCATGATAGTAACAAGAAATTTGAAATCCAAGCTTAAGAAAGAAATAAACCTAACCAGAAGCCGCGACCCACGACTTGACAAGGGATTGCGGGCATAGCCCACGACCTCCATGAGGTCTTTATTGGTTCATGCCCATAGCAACTAGCTAGTGAAAGCCATGATCAAATGGTGGCTCAAGGGTATGGACCACGGCCCACGACTATCCCGTGGTCTTCAGTATCCCATGTGTTGGAAATAAAGTCTCAAATTTAAGCATCTTTAAAGAGTTTTTGATTGTTTGTCTTTGTTCATGAAATATTTAAGTCCCACATTGAAATAATATAAACTTATATTTGTGCATTCTCTTGTCTTGAATATATGAGTTTTATAAGTTTGATATTTTTAGACCAGCTCCGAAAAAAAGTCAGTTAAATAAGTTTTAATAAGCTACATGTATAAGTTTCAATATTTGGATAAGTTCTAATAAGCTAAGGTCTAGTCAATTCAATCTAGCGGAATTTAAAAACGCACCCTGAGCATCATACAACTACAAATCACTAATCGCTCATCCTACTTACTTTAGAACACAATTTGAGCTCTTGGTGGCTATATATAAAGCGTAGAGTTGTATACTTGTATTTCCATCTAACCACCTATTCCCATGCAAATCCCTCCTTGCAATAGAGAAAAGAGGTGGTAAAAAAAGAGTTTTCCTTTTCCTATCAATAATGGCTGATCAAGTCAAGAAAAACCTAAAACCTAGTATTTCTTCATCATTCAAACCAAATTATCTAAAACTTGGGTACCATTATTTCATCTCAAATGCCATATACCTTATGTTATTTTTCTTCATCATCCCGGCCACTACTCAACTTCTTCCAACAACTATGCCATAATCTTCTAATCAAACTTAACCAATCTACATTATTCATATAATTCCTTACCCTCCTCTTTTTTCTAACTATGGTTCATTTCTTCATAAACAAAAACACTAGTAACATTTACTTAGTTGATTTCACATGTTGTAAGCCAGACCCTTCTTATAAAACTAGTAAGACAACTTGCATTGATAGAATAGCCAAACATGGAACATGTACTCAAAAGAACATTGAGTTTCAAAGGAGATTGTTTGAGAGATCTGGTGTAGGAGATGAGACGTACGTGCCGCGGTCCGTGATCGACGTACCTCCACGACCAACGCTAGAAGAGGGGAGGAACGAGGCAGAGAGTTTGGCCTTTTCAGCCATTGATGCACTTCTTGGAAAGACAGGAGTTTTGGCTAAGGAAATTGGTATAATAGTACTGAATTGTACTTTATTTAATCCTGTGCCATCTTTATGTGCAACAATTGTTAACCATTATAAGCTTAAAGAGGATGTTTTGTATTATAATCTTGGTGGGATGGGATGCAGTGCTGGCCTTATTTCTATTGATCTTGCTAAAGATCTTTTAAAGGTAAATTTCTACTTATTGCAATTTATATCTTTTGGGTTAAATTTTTTTTTGTTGGTGCGAATGAGCCACAAGAACGGGGATGAGAATCGACTCCAGGATCACCTGAAATCGGTAAGGAAGCTCTAACCAACGGAGCTTTCCCTCATTCTCATATCTTTTGGGTTAGTTGTGCTTAGTAAATTACATTGTAAATGGCCACTAAAGTAACTTAAAATTTTAACTAAATAGCCGATTATTGTTATAAAATTACTATACATTGTTATTGTTAGATATTATTACAATAGCTAAGTTTAACTTGGTAGTTTGCTAAGTCACCACCTATGTGGCGTAGTGTCATTATATATATATATATATATATATATATATATATATATAATATATATTATATATATATATATATATATATATATTGATTGGTTGATATTGATTGGTACTACGGTCATTTTTAACAAATATAATATTGGTTCCTTTCATGATCTCTAAACACAAACTCGACCACATTAATTTAATTAATTATATATATTAATAGATGGTTAATGTGTTTCCATCAAATAAACTAATTTGTTTTCATATTTAGATTGAAGCTTTGTATTGTGTTTAAACCCATAGGTGCATCCCAATTCATATGCATTGGTTATAAGTGTAGAGAGCTTGACACAACATTGGTATGTGGAGACAATCGTTCAATGCTCATATCAAACTGTCTTTTCCGAATGGGTGGTGCAGCAATCTTACTCTCAAACAAGCGTAGCGATCGACGTCGATCAAAGTACCAACTAGTACATATAATGCGCACCCACAATGGTGCATATGATAAGAGCTACAAATGTGCTTACCAAGAAGAGGATGAATTAGGATGTCTCGGTCTTTCGCTTTCTAAGGACATAATGGGCGTGGCAGGAGAAGCTTTAAAAGCAAACATCACAACTCTAGGGCCTTTAGTTCTCCCCTTATCAGAACAACTTCTTTTTGTGGTTGTGTTGGTTGGAAAGAAGGTATTGCGTATGCACAAAATTAAGCCATATGTACCGGATTTCAAGCTCGCTTTCGAGCATTTTTGTGTTCATGCTGGTGGAAGAGCTGTTCTTGAAGAATTAGAGAAGAAGCTTGAGCTTTCTCAATGGCATATGGAGCCTTCTAAGATGACTCTTTATAGGTTTGGGAATACATCTAGTAGTTCATTGTGGTATGAACTTGCTTATATTGAGGCTAAGGGAAGAATAAAGAAATGTGATAGAACTTGGCAAATTGGTTTTGGATCCGGTTTTAAGTTTAATAGTGCAGTTTGGCGTGCTTTGCGTGACATTTATCCTAATGAAGAAAGCAACCCTTGGATGGATGAGATTGATAATTTTCCGGTCCATGTACCTCAAGTATCACCTATTATTATGCCAACCATAGGATAATATGATTATAAGTTCGCTCGTTAGAGTGGATTCCTCGTGCTACGGAGTCTGGGCGAGTATTATATAGTATTATGATGAGTTATGTCAATAATCAAACTTATTTGGTGTAGTTGGTAAGAACTCGAACTTATAATAAAATGTTGCGAGTTTGATTCTTGTCTAGTATATATAGGTTTTCATATGGGAGTATGAGGAACCCTGGCTCTTTACCCTATCCTTTTTAAGGCTTAGCTCTTAAGAGTTTAAAATGAGTCAAACCTTAAAAGGTTATGCACATTTTGGCCGCTTATTTAATAAAAATAAATAAATAAACCTCATCATTATCCTCTAGTAATCGATTTATTTGAGGTGTTATTACATGTCCTACACTTAATAATGACTCATCTTTAAACATTATCATCAGAATATTCAAGTTTTAATTATATACTCAACATATATTATTTATTAAGAAAAATATATGTTATGTTTTTACATATTCGAGCTATTGACTAATACCATATCTACCATGAATGTACTCGATCTTGGCTATATATACATTATCTCGAAATGGTCAATGCCGCAAATTTTTTTTTTGAGGGGACCAATGCCGCAATTTTAGCTGATTGATGAGAAAGATAAAACATGATTAAACTTAGTAGCTGACACAAGTATTTTATTTTTCCTAAATTTGTTTTCAATGTAATCCTACAAAGGATCGAGTCCCCCGGCTATAAATATAAATTATTCAAGTGAATTGGCTCTCAACAAAATACTCAAATTAATTCATGACATAGTCTTTTTTGTATCCCTTCATATGATCTTCTAATTTCTAGAGATTGGGATGAGGATTCGAACCCTTAACAAAGCCTTAAAATTCGAGCGGAATGAGTTACCATTTCTCCATCATTCTTCATATCTTCTACTTTCTCATCTTTATCTTACTTATACATCATCAAGCAATACAACATATTTCTTTTAAAGAGTTTGAAATTTAAGTTAAACTTAGAAAAAAATTCAAAGTATCCTCAACAATAGCCATCACATCAATTTCAAAAATGAAGGACTATATTTTATATTGTTAAGACCTTAAAGTTAAATTATGATGAAACAACAAACTTAAGTATTACATTTAATCAAACATGAGTTGTTATTCAGAAATAGATCGCCTTAAAAGAATATATTACATTATAGTAAAGGTGATTATGAAGTCGTTTGAAACAACAATTTCATTCTTTATTCAAACGATAAATCATCTCATTTGACAATTTTTTAGATCAAAATACATTTAACTCTATTGTCAACTCACTCGTCACAGATTAAACCATTATTACTTATACTAAGCTCCCAAGTCATATCAATTAAAGTTAACATAGTCACATTTACATATAGTAATATAATTTCTTGGATAAGACAGTTTTGCTAGGTCTACCTCACTCATGCTAGCAACTAGACCATTGCTGGGGAATGTTAAACATCACCCAAAAATTTTTAAATTTGCTCCGATCCCACTAAACATTTCCAACTTTATCCTTCCCCTTTCTTTTCTTTTCTTTACCACAACCAGCACCTCCATCCCACAACCACCACCAGAATCATGCAAACCACCATGAAGGCCACGCACACCACCAACTAAACCACGTACAACCACCACGAGCAACCCACAGAAATCCAAAAAAATCGAGGTGATCCATCGCGGGACGTCTCGCTTGGATGTTTCCACCATGGTGGAAATGAATCGTCCAGGGCAGACATTTCCACCATGGAGGACATGTCCAGGTCGGACGTTTCGCGGTGGATCGCCCAGAAATTCTTTTTTGGTTTCCGCGGCTTGCTTGTTGTTGCAGGGGTTGGGTGGAGGTGGATGGTGGTTTAGTGAGGTGGTTGTGATGGGGGGTGGTTTAGGAAAAACGAAAGAATAGATTATAAGTGTAATTTCAACTTTTTTGGGGAACGATTTTAAATGTTTTTTATTGTGAGAAGTATATATAGAGGTAAAGTTACTGATAGAAATTTATCAATGGAGTGTATTGTATCTTAATTGAGCAAATCTGCTTCTTACAAATGACAGTATGTATAGATACAAATTTCACTATGTAATTTGCACAAAATCAACAATTGCAGGCTTGCAGCAATCGAAAAAAAATTCACCCATGCATTAAACACATGTCAAGTGGACTTCACTATGCTTAAAAGTGGAATTTACCATTCCACAGTGCTCGCAACAATTTTGAGACGGCGAATAGAAGTTGAGATTCTCAACATAACTCATAAGTCATAAGCATAACACTCCTTGTCCTTGGTCGTCACTCATGCCAAAAGACAAAAAGCCATCAACAAGCCCAAAAGACTATGAATCATCTCAAACAAGATGATGCGAAACTTACCCAAGTCCAAGCTAAAGCTCCTACTAAGAGTATTACTTATACTCAACCTTTTAATGGCGTCTTCCTTTTCTCTCACGCGCTCTTTCTCTCTCCTCCGCTCTCACCCTCCTTCTAACCTCCGGTACTTTTCTTCTTGCGCAAGAAATTCGCGCATAAATTACCTGCACAAATCCTTCACTTGCCCTATCTGGTCTTCTTCATTCTCCTTCTGTCTCGACTACTACCACACTCGCCATCATCGCACAACCTCACTTTCTCTCTCCTCTTCTTCATCGCATTTCTCTTCTCTTTCCTCTCCCATGGCTTCCGTCACCTCTTCTGTGCCAATCTCAGCCGTTGATGACTCTAATCCTCTTTTGTGTGACTTCGATTTTCCGCCGTTTGATTCTGTCAAGCCTGAGCATGTTCGTCCTGGAATCCGCGCTTTGTTGAAGCAATTGGTATGTGTTTTTATTGATGTTGATTTATCGTCGATTTGAATTTGTTGATGGATTGTTGTTGTTTTTGTTTGTTGATAATTGTAGGAAAATGAATTGAATATTTTCAATTTGGATGTTGATTTTGGTGATTGATTGTTGTGTTTTTGTTTGTTGATGATTGTAGGAGAATGAATTGGATGAATTGGAGAAGAATGTGGAACCGAAATGGGAGAAGTTGGTGGATCCATTGGAGAAACTTTTTGATAAATTGAGTGTGGTTTGGGGAATGGTGAATCATCTTAAGTCTGTTAAAGATTGCGCCGAACTTCGCTCTGCTATCGAGGAAGTTCAGGTTAGGTTTTTCTTCATTTTTGTAGTATAAATTGATATGGTTTTTTCCAGGATATGGTGATGCACAGTTGCTTAATGTATTTCAGTATTAAGAATTGACAATTTTCGATCAAGAATGCAAAAATAGTATTGTTGTACTTAACATATAGTAATATGATATAAGATTGATTAAACTGATAGATAATGTGGAATAAAGGGAGTATTTTCAATCTACTCATATGATGAATATTGAATATTGAATTACGGTATTTGCCAATGTTTTCATCATATAGTGAATGGGAACACAACAATGAACAACCTATAGAGGCTTACCTAATGTCTTTGAATATTCAAGTAAACAATGACGTATTGGAATATAAAGATATAGCTCTTTAAGCTCACACTCTACCTGGATGACTTTGGAATGACTTCTTGATGGGATACTAAATTTATGGGATGCCATGGGAATTTAAAACGCTCAATCTTAAGCTCCTTTCTGGATCACATATCATATCACTCAATGCCTAATTTCTTGATCTAATTTTCGTATGACTTAGCGTGCACAAGTTTCCGCATAGTTATTGTTGAGATTTCTGGGAGCAAAATGTCAATGCTATTGTTGTTCACCGCTAATAGGCCACTAAGTTAATATAAACACTTCACATCGTAGCGTTATATCCCATATCTTATATCAAATATTGTGGGCTATTGTGGGCTATTGTCGGGCTTTCATCATTCTACAAAGCACGTTTTTTATTTTTTTTGCCCGCTACTGTCTACTACCATCTTTTAGTGGCAATGAAGGTGAAGAGTTGATCAAGTAGATGGTAGTTCTTGCTGCCTCTCTCCGATTGGATTTAGGTAGTTTTGTGCCTTTGCGTGAGAGCACTAACTGAAAATTTTCCTCTATTGTCTAGCGCATTCTGTTAGTGGCCTCTCAACTACCTTGGAGTGGATCAACTCCAGGCTCCAGCACACGACCTTCTAGGCTCCTATCAAACTGAAATGATATACTCACAAGTAAACGATAACCAGATTCAACTTTAGGTTTTGTAACATATAGTCTTGTTTAAGTAGTGGTTCACACCCATCATTGGCTTCCAAAGGTACTTCCTTAGTTCCTGCCTCGTAAAGTGAGGTGGTATGAGACACTAAATTTAACTATCGGCATATAGATTTCATGTGCTAGATTTAGGTAACCATCGTTGCCTATGAAGAATACCTAAAATTGCATATGTTTTCTTGGCTCTAATTAATTGGCTCTCCTTCACCTTATCAGTCCTTAGAGGGTCGTAGGTCTGTCTTCTACACCTTATTTGATTTAGGTGATAATGTGCTTGTTCTGCTTAAGATTCTTATCTCAAGCCCATTTCCGAGCACATATCACATTTCTCTCCTCTTTTTTCCCTCTTCTAAAATGTTTTTCTCTACAAATATGTGCATTAAGATAATTGAGGCGTCAAGGTAGAAGTTAAAGTGTCGGTGTAGGGACACTACATGCTTGTCAGAGTGTTGAGTATCCTACTTAGGTATTTCAAATTTTCAAGAATTGAAGTCATATAGTTCTTGTCTAAGAATCTTGACTCCTGAATTATTTTAGTTGCTGTGAAAAAAGAGTGAAAACTTGTATTTTATGCAAATCACAAAGTCAACTTCTGGCTATGGTTTATTTTGTGCTAACTTCATATAGTGTAAACTATTGGGACAAAAATAAAATCAGTATATCCATAAAAGCTTCTGGCTAAGGTTCATTTTGTGCTAACTTTACCTAGTTTCTTATATGTGCAGCCAGAGAAGGTGAAATTTGAGCTTAGGCTCGGACAAAGCAAGCCACTTTACAATGCATTCAAAGCTATCCAAGAGTCTTCTGACTGGTCAAATCTGAGTGAGGCTCGTAAAAGAATTGTTGAAAGTGAGTTTCCTAATTTTTATTTTTGGTTTCATTTTTATTTCAGGCCATAATTGTAGTAAGTAACTTCAAGCAAAAATTTATGTGGCATTAAACTAGGAGATTGAGGATGAGGGATGAATAGGGATTCTGATTTAAGAGGTTGAAATTATTTTTCAAACTATTATTGATGTCATGTGAGTATTGGTATTGTTGGTGATGATTTCGACTCGTTCAAGCCGCTATTCCTTTTCTTATAATTATTATAACTACCTTTAAGATATGGTGTCTTTAGATAAATCACCTTTTGATTTTTCCTGGGAAACTGCCTAATATAATATTTTTCATTTAGTAAAGTTACCTTGCGATTACTTCCTCCTTATCATTAAGTAGCAACCTGATCGTAGAATATCAATTTTCAGGCTAGATATACCTTTGAATTAAAGAATTTATATTCAATTAACCGAATTGCTTCATTGACTTGAGTCTTGAAATCTTGATGATCCAAGTTGACTTCAATATATAAGTCTAAAACTTTTGGAAAAAGTCTTTGTCCAATCCCAATGTAGTGGGCCATTCTAGTTACCTTTAGGTTGGATATTGATTTTACTTCTGTTCAATAGTTTACGCGCCTAATTTTAGCTTTCTGAATTTCAGACCAAATAAAGGAGGCTGTTCTCAGTGGTGTTTCTCTTGAAGATGACAAGAGGGACCAGTTTAACAAAATTCAGCAGGTGTGCCCTCCTTCTTTTCTTCTTGTTCCTTCTCGCTTCTTTATCCTTTATGAAGTACTTTTTAGTATTTAGAACTGTTCTGAGGGAAGGGTACTGGTTAGGGGAGTTCATTCGACCATTTTGTCTTAATGTAAAGAGTGAAAATGAGGACTATTTATCGTGCATAAATGTCTATCTATCTGATTTCTCTCTCCTTTGTGTGTGTGCACTTTCGTTCCTGGTTTTGTATATTTGTCCCGTTTACTACCTCATTTCATTCCCTGGCATTACTTTTATTTTCTATTCTTTCTGCATTATTACTCATACTCTCATAGTCTCATGATTTTCAAACGATAATCATGGCTGACAGTTTTGCATCACCTACAATAATCTGAAACAACGCTTAGATCTAAAAGTTGCTCACCATTGCATGAGATATTAGCTTGCCCGTTCCTCCTAACCTTGGACCAAAAATTTATTTCCTGATGTGTTCCACTTTCATCGAAGAGTTGGTTATCTCAACCCCAATCTAGTTTTGTCCAGTGCTGATGGTCCTTACTCCAAAAGCACCTTTTTATTTCTCAGATACCATTTGGTTCTCCTTCCTTTCTGCTGATTGACCTTTTGTGTTCTGTTTCCCATTTGTTCTAATCTTGTCAGGTGCTAGCTAGCTGGTTTTCTTAATCCTGTGTTGAAGAGAATATCTCTCTCATATTAGTTCCCGTTTGTTTTGATCTTGAATAAAAATTTTGATGACATTTTTCGTATTTTTGTGATTTTAACTCTAAATTGATTGCAGGAGTTGCAAAGACTTTCTCAAAAGTTTGAGGAGAATGTTCTGGATGCAACCAAGAAATTTGAAAAACTAGTGACCGACAAGAAAGAAATTGAAGGATTGCCTGCCACTGCTTTGGGTTTGGCTGCTCAAACAGCAGTCTCCAAGGTATTTCACCTAGAGACCAATACTTGAAATTCTTTTTGTCTTTGATTTTTTCTTGTGGTCTATTCTCATATTGAAGCTTGCTCTCCCATGTGGCCTTTATGAGTCAGAGATGACCTCAGTATCTTCCTTCATTTAAATTTCATTTGTATATTTGTATAACAGGGACATGAAAATGCTACTGCCGAAAATGGCCCGTGGATTATAACATTAGATGCTCCGAGCTATATGGCAGTTATGCAACATGCTAGAAATCGGTCTTTACGTGAGGAAGTATACCGGGCTTATGTGTCCCGTGCTTCTAGTGGCGACCTTGATAACAGTGAAATTATCAACCAGACATTGAAGCTTCGTCTAGAAAAGGCAAAGCTTCTTGGATACAGCAACTTTGCAGAGGTATATTCTTTCTCCAGGAAAAGTCCATAATATCTGCCTATTTGGTGTCATTCTGAACTTATTGAGGTTCATTCTTTTAGGTGAGCATGGCAATGAAAATGGCTACTGTTGATAAAGCAGAAGAACTTTTAGAAAAGCTTCGCGCTGCTTCTTGGAATCCGGCTGTTCAAGGTAAATTTGATTACAAGTACTCATATTTTGGTACATATATGCTTCTATGTATAATGAATTATACTATTCTTTGTTATCTTGAGTGATCTGAATGTACTATTTCTAAGATTGTATGCATTTGGTTATTTCACAGATCTGGAAGACGTTAGAAGTTTCTGCAAGCAGCAGGGCGCTGCTGAGGCTGACAACTTGACCCACTGGGATATAAGCTTTTGGAGTGAAAGGCTTCGAGAGTCCAAGTATGATATTAATGAGGTTGGGAATTCTTCTTGACTTGTGTATCTGAATCTTTTGTCTTGGAAGTGGACATCTTTGATTGTCATGTGCTTTCCATGTTATATTAAGGGATATTTCTTCCTTTTGGAGAGGTACAGCTAGGATTTGGGGAAGCGTCACCGTTGGATATTAATCTGTGTTTAACCACTGTCTTGTGGGCCTTCAATAGTTGATTTCGTCATCAGGGGTGCTTTTTAGCTGTTTTTTTGTTGTAGGTCAATGCAATCTTCATTATGAGCTTTTTTAGGTCCCTGGATTGAACTGATAATGGAGTTCATATTCTAGAGCTCACTTTATGAAATGCCAATTGAATTGGCTTATGAAGAATATGATTTTCACTCATCTTGATTGGAGTGAGGCGCTGCAAGTGAGCAAGTGAAAATCTAATTTTGTTTTGTTAGAAGTCACAGTGATTCAAATTTTTTTTGCTTGATATTTCTTTGTGTAGTGATCCAATAGCAATGTATGTTCCCTTTCTTACCTTAGTTGAGCAACATCTTCTGAAAAAATTCTTGGTGTGCAATGTTCAAAGTATAGCTGGATGTCGATTTTTAGTAAGCTGTAATAGCACACTTTGCTTGGACATAACGGGTAGAATAATATACCTTGGTTTATGATTCTGCTTTTATAGGAGGAGCTACGCCCATACTTTTCTTTGCCAAAGGTGATGGATGGACTATTTTCCCTAGCAAAGAAGTTATTTGGGATCGATATTGAGCCTGCAAATGGTCTAGCTCCAGTAAGTCTGAGCTTTACTGTACATCGTGGCTTTCAAATTGTTCTCATGTAATGATCCTAATAATAAGTGGTTTACAGGTGTGGAACAAAGATGTTGGATTTTATTGTGTCAAGGATTCCTCAGGTTCTCCTATATCATACTTCTATTTTGATCCGTACTCTCGGCCTGCTGAGAAACGAGGTGGTGCATGGATGGATGAGGTGTTTTCTCGAAGTCGTGTATTGTCTCGGAACGGTTCTTCTGTGAGGCTACCTGTTGCACATATGGTTTGCAATCAAACTCCACCCGTTGGCGACAAGCCAAGCCTTATGACATTCCGTGAAGTAAGCATTATTGCCTATAGTTTTTGGATCAGTTGATTGTTACTTGGCTATAAATGTGTACACAATCTGTCCAAATAATGGATTTGTGTCGTAAACCTGAACTTTTTAATGAGAATGTTAAACTAACTTTGTCACTAACGATAATTAAATTGTCAATCTAGTTTGAAATTCTCTTAAACTGAACTTCTCAAGTACCATGTATATCTGTATTTGACACGTATCAATCATATCAAGTGGATATGGATACCCTCTTTTCTAAAGAAGATGATACAAGAAAGGTTCACCTTTTATGATTCCAATATGAGAGTAGCATATAAAATTCATAAGAGAATCTTTACTGGTATGCTTTACTGTTGTTTGAAGCTTGGTGATGGTGAAATTGGCATAGAAAGGCTTGAGATAAACTTTGATGAAGTCATTAGGAATTGTTTTGGAATTGGTCAGATTAGGGAGTTGAATGTTATAGTAACATGTGATTGGAAATAGTTTCATATTGTGTGACATTTGAGCAACTTGGGCAGTAAATTTCTTGGATTGCAGAATGGCTGGTGGACATAGTTCTCTGATAGTTATATCTGTTTTGGTTGCAAAAAGCTGCACCTAGTGGTGACTGGTGTGCCTACACAGACTAAACGGATGAGCCTTTTCCCAGTTTCTTTATATTGCTTTCTCTTGCCATTTGTAATGCAAGATGCATAGGTGAATAGCTATTGCTTTGTATTCTAATTGTCCAGTTTTCAGTATAAAAATCAAACTGTGAACAACTAATTGTCCAGTGTCCAGTAAAAAAGAATCGGTTTAGTTAGTACATGATGTTCTTTTGGCAAAGATCTGATTCAATCTAACCTTATTACCCTGTTGCATTTGGTTTCACTGTTATTACATGATGTTCATTTGCTTTCTCTTGACATTTGTAATACAAGTAATTCAATTAGATTGAGAACAATAATGATAAGAAATTGAATTGAAATGAGCAGGAGAAAATGTTTTCATGTGTACTATACTTGTATGCTGTACATTTACAGTTTTGAAAGAGTTGTATTGCTTTAGTTATTAAAATATTATCGATTTTTTTCTTAGAACTGTATCCATTGATAAACAATTTGGTCATTGGGCAAAGATCTTAATCAATCTAACCTTATTACACTGTTGTGTTTGGTCCTTTTGCCTGGAAGTAGCAATATAATACTTGTAGGCGTATTTTTACACGATTTTGTGTCTACAATACTGTTGCATTGTGGTTGGATTTGACTTGCCATTTAGAATAGAAATAAGTGACTTTATCTAGAATAGAGCATTTAATGTCCTTAAATTTCATGTTGCAGGTCGAGACTGTTTTCCATGAATTTGGTCATGCTCTTCAACATATGCTTACCAGGCATGTTCTTGATGCTGTTCTTTATTGACTGAGTTGTATCTTCTTATTGGGGCTGTAGGGATCTAGGACAGACTTGCAAATTTGTGCCATTACTTGCCTATATTTCTAGTAAACATCGATTTTACTGTATCGAAAAATTGATTGCAGGCAGGATGAGGGTCTTGTGGCTGGTATTCGAGGTATTGAGTGGGATGCAGTTGAGCTTCCTTCTCAGTTCATGGAGAACTGGTGCTACCATAGGTAAAAATTGTTGATGACTAGTTTCGGTATTTACTACACAAATCATTATCTATAACGTGTAAATTTTCTTGTGCTCTGCTGCAGAGACACTTTGATGGGCATTGCAAAACACTATGAAAGTGGTGAGACCCTTCCTGAAGATGTTTATAAGAAACTTCTGGCAGCTAGGACTTTCCGTGCTGGTTCTATGAGCCTTCGTCAGGTTAGCTTTTGTTTATGTTGCTTTCTGACTTTGTTTACAGTTTAGCTATTTATAATTCATTAGTGTGTTTATGTGTTATACTTTGCTCCTTTAGTGAGATTTGAAGTAAAGAGCAAGAGCTGCTATGTTTTCTTGTTTGCTTCTGTCATGTGAATTCTCCTTTCTCTTCTTGGTCCAGTACTCCAAAGCAATTTATCAGGCATGCTAGAAACTTCAGCTCTAGCTTTGCTTCTGTCTTGTCGCCGCCCTCTTTTGGATGAGCTCTAATGCACTTTTGCATATAGGATATCTGATTTCCAATGGTATACTTGATTTTGCTAAAGTCGGGGATAAAACTATTGAAGATTTTCTAGTTATGCATACCAGGCGACTGAGAATTGTTGGATTCATTCATGGTGACCAAATATTATCAAAAAGGATTTTTGGAAATTTCAATTGATGATGTCATCTACATCTACTACTTCCGGGGAAATTCCAGAACCTACTTTCTATGAGCAATGCAACTTAATAACACATTTCCTTTTTTTAGTATGCTGTTGTGCCTGCTTACCACTTTGGATTTTATACCAAGTCTAGGAATCTAGATAATACTAGTATCAGGGATGAGCAAACAGGGAGTCTGGTTGGCACATCTGAAGAAGTAGAATCTCTTGGACCAGCCAAAGAATTTCGCTTTTCATACTTCTTGTCCATGAAGAACCTTTGTTGCTGAAACAGATTTCTAATTTACTGCCTCCCCAGGGTGAATCGGCTTGCAAGCATGTGGTAGTAGTCAATATATTTTAACAGTGTGCCGCCTTCCTGGTGGTTTTGGCCAATTGCATTGCAGAGAAGGCTTGAACAGTCCTGCCTTTCAGTGACTCCTTTGGTGTGGCAATGCCACCTTGAAGGATGCTGAAGTTATTTTAGGAAAAATTTCATACCTGCTTCTTTGCTCAATTATCTGAGCTTTTCGGCATAGCTCTATGTTTGCATTTTTTATCGTAACTGTCCAAATTGGAGGTTTAATGAAGGTTGACAGAGTGCTGAATCTTGACCGAGTGGATGTCGTATCTTATTTCGTACAGAATCCTGAGTACTTTACTTTAGTAAATATCATCTCTGAGTGTTTCATATTAAGGGTCTTGTGCCTGAATCAGCAATCTAACTTGGATCATAAGTCATAACCATATGCGGGCATGCACTCATGCTTGGCGGATGAGGAAGATAATCTTTCGTGCTTTATCGTTTCTTGTCCACCATGATACATATTATGAACTTGAAGAATGTGCTTGATTGCATATCTTGGCTACTTGACAGTCCGATATATTGTCTAAAGCAATTGATCCGAAACAATTTTTCATTATTTGCTGAGGAGGTTGTGTTTCTATGTTCAGTTAAGGTTTGCTTCATTGGATTTGGAGTTACATACACGATATATTCCTGGAGGTTCAGAATCCATCTACGATGTTGATCAAAGGATCAGCCAAAAAACACAAGTTATTCCACCACTTCCTGAAGATCGCTTCCTTTGCAGTTTCAGCCATATATTTGCAGGTGCGTTTATCATTACCGGTTAAACATTTGTGTCTCTCTGCTAGATTGTGTAAGCCTTTAAGGCATTCAACTCACTAGTGGTATGTGACTACAGGTGGATATGCAGCTGGATACTACAGCTACAAGGTAATTTATCTCCCTACTCCTAAACATTGAATAATGTTATGTAAATATTACATGTTTTCCTGTTGTGTTATAGAAATCCCATCCCCCCTTGCCTCTTAAAAGTTTAATATTTAACGAGCTTATATTCAAATTATGTGGATCTGTACCTAGTTAAATGAAACCCTTAAGGCCCTTTGGTTGCTATTTGGTATGAAATTGGAATTAGGAATGAGCCAATGAGGTAAGGAAGCTGTGGGGTTGGAATGTGATACCTTATCTTGTTCAGTTTAATGCTTTTGTTTGGTTCAGCTGTAGCCCCTGTAGGAGGTGTGGGGTTGGCAAAATTGTGGTCATGACAAACCAAACACTGGTTTCAATTATGTTTATCAAATACTGTCATGTCCACCAAACACCGCTTTCACCAAATGTATCATCACTTTCAAGTCCTAAATTGAATAAACCGTCACGAAACATCATGAATGTAGAAGTCCGAATCTGCATAGGCAAAAGTATATGATTAAAGTCATCCAAAGTGCAATAGCCATTAACCATGGAAGCCTGACTGAACGTCAGTTGCAAACTTGCAATAGCCCAGATGCTCAAGTTCAAAATTCTTTTTATCAGGGGATCAGCTCATGCATTATATAGCAGTGCAATCTAAACTACCATTGCATCTTTCTTAATTTCATGAAGCATTTCTTCCTCCCAGTTTTTTATTGACTGTTTTTAAGTAGTGCTCATAGTAACAATGGTGTTGGTGTCCATAAATCTGGAAAATCCAAAAGACAATTGTTAACATTAATTACAACCTATTACTGCCATTGCATTTTGGTTTTTGAAGTTTCCTCCAATTTCTTTATAGGAAGCTACTGTTGAATTCTCTTAGATGTTGAGCACACAAATAGCAATCATTTTTTCCTGAATGATCTTTTTCATCATCATCAAGGTTAATGGTCACTTTTTCCCAAGTTCTTTAGATCTATATGAAACTCAAATGACAGCCCTTTAGCTTTACAAGTAGAATATATATAAGATCCAACTACTAAATAAAACTGTATAAGGGATGTCCACTGTCCTCCAGCTTTTGTGGCTCTTAAAGAAAGGATTAGGATGGTGATAAAATATCTAGAATCACTGCAATTGTGAGGGATGAAGAAAAATATGAAAGAATAATAAATGGAGTGAAACATGCAGTTGTTGACTTGGAAATATCTCCAAGGTGAAAATCGTGAGCATGGAGTTCCAAATTCTGCACTATGGTGAGAGTAGTGTAATAACTTCTCTTCTCTAGTTGAGCTAGGGGTATTCGTCAACACCGTTGTGACGAACCAGCCTAGACCTTCTATTCTATAACTTCTTTTCACATGTGCTAGAAGGAACACCAAGGGAAGAAAGGGAATTGTGCATTCAAGTTATCTATAGGAAGTAGAAAACAAGGAGTGTCTGATGATGTAATTAAAGGGAGAAACTTCTTTGGAAATTCATTCAGAAATATGGTGTGTGGAATTTCAGCTTACGAGAGATCCCACCTCTTGAAAGCGGATAGGCTGAACTTGATTTCAGATCGCTTTAATCATTAATCCAATAACCCATCTTCCCCTGAATATTTCATTATCTTCTTAATCTCTTCTTATTCTTATTGTATTGACAAGTAATGTTCGATCAACTGGGTTTGTAACAACCTTACTCTAAAAGGAATTTATTAATGACAATTATATTACCGAAAGGTGAGTAACATTCTCTTAAGAGTTGCCGAAACTGATTGTCGAGGCTCAAGGCAAAGGCACTTGCATCTCATGCGCAAGGAGCATGTTTGGCAAAAACTTTTACTGACATTGTTGCTTCATGTTTTTTGGTATTACCATCTATTTTATCTTTTTATTTAAAGGCCTACGCTAACTTAATACAATGTGCGTAATTGCAGTGGGCCGAAGTATTATCTGCAGATGCTTTCTCAGCATTTGAGGATGCTGGATTGGATGATGACCAGGTATGTTCTCACATATTTTGATCATTCCAGCTTCCAATCTAGTGTAAATAGTGGAAACCTACCTTACTCCCATAGTGTCTATTCTACAAACTCGGGCTGGGTTGACCTGCTAAAGGTTTTGGCCTTGTAGGGTCTTTCGTCTTACCTACCGAAAACAGAAAAAGAACCCTTCTAGTTGGTGACATTTTATAGATGAAGTGTGAATGAATGCTGTTCAATCCAGTGTTATTGACATTCTTTTGATTTGTCAGGCTGTCATAAACACAGGACGCAGATTCCGAGAGACCATTCTCGCTCTCGGTGGTGGCAAAGCACCATTAGAGGTAAGCTGCAATTATTGGCAGAATCTCATATGCATTTCTCCTTTGTTTTTGTTACCTTTTTCATATAATTCTTTTGTTTATTATCTTCATACCAGGTGTTTGTGGAATTTCGTGGACGTGAGCCATCCCCCGAACCACTGCTCCGTCACAATGGTTTATTACCAGTTACGGCAGCATGAGGCCAATTTTGCAAAATTTAACCTATTCCTTTGTGTTTGTGGTTGAGTTGCTTCCTTTCTTTTAGCATTTCTGGGAAGGGACTTTCAACACAGGGATCATTACTTTCTTTTCCTTCTTGTAACTTGAAATAGTCAGGTTCACCTTTCTTGTAACAAACTAATGTTTGTTGACAACTTTCTATAGTGATTTAATTTCCACCAACGGGCTGTCTTTTTATAAGCTAGTATCTCTATTCTATAACCAAAATATAAATTTTTTATTTTGCCCTCACTAAATTAAGAAATTTACAACTAATCTCTACTCTATGAGGCAATCGGGGAGACACCAAAAAATAAAAAGAAATTACATCAAACATAACTACCTGTTTAATATCACCCAAAAAAAACAATTCAAAATGCATGTGTAAAATTTGAAAAAAGAAAAAAGAAAATCAAAAATAAAAATATGCTACTTTTGTTTCAGAATATATCATTCGGGCAAAATTTATCAACCATTTTAGTCGTTCTTTGAAATTTATGAAAAAAAAAACATAGTAAAATGGTATCTTGTTAAATTTGTCGCAATGCAAGGATTTCAAATATCAACTTTAATTTCGAAAGAAGAGCCTTGAAATACGTGAAAAAGCAGTTAGTGCATGTACTGTGAAACGGATGTCGTATATATAAAAAAACTAACTAATTTATTAAATAAAACATTAAAAAAAAAGGCAAAACAAAACCAAACAACCATATAATTTATAGATCCAAATTATCAACTATATTTTAAAAAAAATCCCTAAATTCGTGGAGTAACTCATAAGTCATAACTTTCCTAAATAACTAACAATATTTTTCTATTTCCAATCTTTCAAGATATTGTTTTCTTTAAGTATCAGTTTGACATTTTAAGTATCATTGCGTACATACAATATTAGGGCTAAAAAGGAAAACCAAGTGCTTCCTGCATTTTATTTTTGATAAATGCTTGCTCCTACTTAATCCATATTTACTAAATTAGATATTGTCTAAGCTCTATGTTCATTGCCCTTTTTGTTGTAAGTGATTGATAATTAACTTGAATATGCGGCTGTAACTTGTAAATTGTAATAGCCGTTTTATCCACATCTCTATTAATCGTGGTATTCTGAAAGATAAAAACTCTGAATGCATCTTCTTCTTTTCTTTTTGACATCCGAAAGCACAATACATGAATATTTATTCCTGAAAAGCAACTATATGCCTACACACACCTAGGATATAATAAATGTTTTTGCACTTTTCAAAAGTTTAAGCTCGTTGGCTGCACTTTTCAAAAGTTTTTAAAGCCGTTCAAGGAAATACATTTTTTTTTTCTTTCTTAAGATTGATTATGGCATGTTCAACATAAGGCTTGTGAAGAATGACAAGTTTGCAAAGAATTGAAACTAATGTACTTTAAGAAAAAGTAATTGTTTGTAAATATTAAGGAAAGGGAAAATATTATGGCATGCTCACTTACTTGAATGAGTGAAGACAAGTCCAAAATTGGGAAGATTAAATGAAAAAAAGCAAAAAGGATCTTGGTAGAACCAACACTTGTCAGTTGCAAACAATCAATCTCTTACTTACAAATTGACTCGTCTATCAAGGATGTCTTGGCCTGGTGATTAAGATTAAGGTGCTCAGAATGATAGGTCATAGGTTCAAATCTCCCTCCCCTTCATTGTATTGCCTTCATGACTTATATAA
Organism: Beta vulgaris subsp. vulgaris; assembly: GCF_026745355.1. Lineage (NCBI taxonomy): Eukaryota > Viridiplantae > Streptophyta > Magnoliopsida > Caryophyllales > Amaranthaceae > Beta > Beta vulgaris. The sequence goes on from NC_079207.1 coordinate 69,042,252, forward strand.
ATATAAAAAAAAAGATCGACTCATCTCTGTTTTGTTACGTTATTAGGAATTGTAATGACTAATTTATGAGTAAATAGTTTTTTGTATGTGGAAAAAGAGAAAAAGTAAAGAGAATTTTAGAGGCCATAATACCTAAAAGGAGATGGAACAATATTTTAGTAGTGTATTCATTATAAATTTGGGTGTATCATGTGAAAGCCTACTTTTTGCTTATTTGAAGCTCTCTAATCTATTGTGCGAATTTTACCCATTTGGAGCTTCCAAAGAATAATTTGAAGGAAAATGTCTCGGATGTGTCATGCTCAAGATATATCCGGATGTATAATAAAAGTTGCAATCTTTCATAGACGAACTAAAAGTACAAGTTAGTTGAACAATCTTATATAAATGGAGGGAGAAATAGGCATGTAGAAGACTCGAGGCAAACAGAGAAGGAGTTAGGAAGACCGATTTTCATGAAGTATAACAAACGAGATGTGGCATTACTGGTTAACCTCATATGCGTTCCATTAGAATCGTTGGAGTTTAGGGACCATCATTAGCTCAACCAATTATGTTACTCTTTCAATGCAATAAATTCTTCGCAAATTCTTATATGCAACCAGCCATGTTATTAGTTGATGGTGCAGCCAATACACATAATAAAGTTTAAATCTAGAATTATATTCTTAAATTACTAATTAATATTCTAGAGTTTATGTATAATTGTTGAAGTTACTTATTACTATAGGTTTGGTTACTTATGTTTCCAATTAACGTTACTTGTCTTAGAAGTTTTTAAAGGTCATTTATATCTTAATAAAATTAGTTTGTTTTTTATATTCATTATCACGTAATTTGTTAATCATGCGGCCAACCACACAGAAAACACGCTCTATTTTAATTAGGTATGGACCCCCAATCTGCCCTATAGAAGATTCGCTTATGATTATCTTGTGACCACTGACCACTGTCTTATACATTATAATAATAATTAATATGGAGGTTTTGGGTTGATTATAATATTGGCAACCATTCTTTTAGAATCATTTCGAGTCCAAAATAATGGGAGAGGGAAGGCATGATAGAGGAATTGTAATAGTATAATATAAGGTGACTTGATATGCACCAAGTTATTCGAATTAATTAATAAGCTTAAACTTATTACAATGGCAGGCAAAAGATTAGTACAAAAGAAAGTAACCTCCGTTTAGCAAGTACCACGCAGCACATACATATGCTTGCATAAATTAAACTTTGTAATAGTAGTATGTTCTAAAGAAATTATATTATTACCACTTCTGGAAAGTACAATATGATAATGGAATAAACACGTATCCCAAGTACCACTATATAAAACTTACAAAGGAGTACATCAAAAATCAAATCAAATAAAAAAATGACAAAGGTTATATATATTAAAACCAACATGAACCACTATGCTATTACGATATTATCGTACTAATTAAATCAGCTAAATCCTTAGCAGATTCCGATAAAAAATATACTGAGTAACCATTGTACATTCTAATATTGTACAACCGATTACCTTTCTTAAAAAAATCAAATATAATCTACTTTTATTTTTATCTAACTCTCCAAAAGTCCTCATTCCTTTTCCGGGTTTTGAGACAGTTAGATTACATAGTCTAACTTTTGTATTAAAAATCTTCTAGGAATCACGTGATGTGAGCCCAAATAAGATGAACTTCTCGTTAGCCCATGCAACAAGAAACCTCTTGTGAGCGTTGCATGACTTCAAGACAATTGCTACTTACTACTAGTTACTACTACAAATAATGAATGTATAAATTAGCACAAACTAAATAACATTGATGACATTAGTGAATGAAGATAGATATAGTACCCAAAAAGATGGATCCATTACCAAATATTGCAATTCCCCACCTTATTCGAGTATTTGTTGTACGTCGTTTAACAAAAGAAATTGTTAATAATCCCACAAGGAGTCATCGGGGACCTCATCCTCCTCCCATCCAATATTCATATTCATCTCAACATTATTACAATAGTAGTAATTGTCATCCATCATGAGAGTGTCTGTCATACTTGACCATAATTGTGGTGACTCCAATGGAGATTCATTTATAGCTTGAATTTGCATAGGCGAGAGCCCAACCCTCGTAGGAGACGAGGAATTATAGTACGAGGGTTGGGCACTCGCCTCTCCACCCTGTAGGGTGTAGGGGTTATTCATACCCCCAGTTGCAGCCGCCCTTGATTGAAGGGCGGCTGCAGCTTCTTGAGCCGCCCTACGAATCTCCTCTGCCCCAGAGTTGGCAGGGCAAGGTAGTTCATCTGCCAACTCTGGGAAGTTGAGGTGAGCTCCACGCCCTCTAAGATGAAATGCAGCCACATCGTAGGCAATGGCTGCCATTTCTTGTGTGTCGAAGCTCCCCAACCATATCCTCGTCTTCTTCCCTGGCTCACGTATCTCCGACACCCACTTACCCCATTTCCTCTTCCTCACTCCCCTGTAACTTGAAGCAATGCCACCTCTAGAACGAACACAACTACTACTAATATCTTCCATGTTATGTTATATTATGTTATGGTGGTACTAACTACTAAGTTTGTTTTCTTAAGCAAGTATATATAGTCATATAATTTGACATAACAAAGATATGATTCTGACATATATATATATATGTACAACATATGATCATATCTTAGTCAGTGGAACTTCAATGTGGGGCACTAATGTACTCTTAACTCTTACAGAGTGACCTTCCAAGCAACTGCAAATTTAAGTGTATGGTTTAGTAAATTATAAATTTTCAAAGAATGGAACATAGATGTATGGCATATTTCTGGCAACCAATTGGGTAACCCCACATCTAAAAAAATCTTAATCTTTTTAAGGAATTTGAACTGGGTACATGAATCATATGAAAGATTAAGACAAAAATTCTGGGTCTTGTTAGTATCTATCGAAGCACCAGAGAGATTGGAATAAAAGGAAAAGAAAAGGTAACACTCAGATACCCAATTACTTGTTCTGTTTAAGACGCGGTTTGATCTTAAGTGGCATAAATGTAACAAGTCTTTTTGGAGCTTGGATGGATGGACCTACTACAAATCCATTCTACCTACTTATTAATACTAATACCACTGTTTTGTGGGGACTTTATTTATCTAAGAAAATATATTTAAAAAAAACATTGGGTTACTATCGCCCAAAAATAGCTTTTTTCTTCTGAAAGTTGATGATGTGGTTTGATGTAATGTGTTATGTGCTATAGTACACAAACTTTACCCACTTAGTTATTTATTTGAAAGAAATGGATATTATATCATCTAAATCAAAGATTCATATGAATACTTTGATACTTTTGAAAACTTCACAAAATATCCTTTACATGTCACCTTGGCTTGGAATTCAAAATTGTTTGTTCTGTTAAAAGAAAGTTGTAGGAATTATTATTCATCGAATCTTAATGTTTCTAATACCATAAAGAATTTTAAGACTCGACTTTTTTGTTTCGATCTCCTTGTAAAAATTTTCGAAGAGAATATTAGTTCGTCAGTTTTTTGTTTGTGTTTTTTGTAATAAAATAAGGAACGTTGATATTGCTTCACTAGCTTATATACAGGAGCACAAATGAACCATATGATACAAGGGTCTCCTAGAAAAAGAGATCGAACATAATCTATCAGCCTTGTCTCATACAATATCAAGATTTTCATCAATCAATTCCAAAGGTTTTATCACTGGACGTACTTATGGTCTCATTTAATTGAGTATTATTTATAAAAAAAATTGAGTAAGAGAAACTTGAACTAGAGAAACTTGAACTAACTTCAATTAAAATTGTCTCGCCTACTTATGCACATGATGAACTAACCTAACATCTTTTCAATAGAAATCCTAATCAAAGACAAGTTCTTTTGATTGAAAGGAAATAAAAAATTCCAAATTCCAATTGACATGATTGTTTATGCTATTTTTTTGTCTAAACGACAAGTTTCGATATGGGGACAAAACAACCAGATTGATATGATGTATGCTATGCAAATGCAAAAAAGGAATCAATGAGGAACGACGCAAAGAAGTGTTGACGCGAAAAAAAACCCCAATGAAGGTGGGTAAAAAATCGCGGGTAGAAATGAGTCCACCAATCCACTATATGCAATTGTCGCTCAGAGTGAACGACAATCAATACACCCTAATATATTTGTTAAAGTACAAGAGTTGTTTATTCGAGTAAAGTAGGAAAGTTGATGTAAAATAAGTATGAATAATTTCAGAGTGATGGTTGTTGCACGTATGTTTTATGTGTGAAGCTTGTAACCTTTTTCTTGTATCCTCGAAGCCTTTAAATAGCACATATCTAGCTGTCACGCACGTCCATAGATCTCAATGGTATCTTCGCATAATCCCAACTAACCTCCTGCACTCACGCCATGTGGTTTTGACTTCATTCCTCAACGGTAATTTAGCAACAACATAGCAGCCATACTTCCTTATTCATCGGATAGTTGTTAGGTCCTTGACTTGGTCATAATGTCAGTGTCGTATTTGATCATGTCAATGTCTTTATTCCATTTCGTTAATGTCAACCTGAAATTTTAGCCATAACAATAATGATGCCATAAATAAAATACGATAAAATGGAACATGTCACTGAAGGAGAAATGATTATATTGCAGATGAGATATGACTAGCTATATATATAAAGATATACACATATAAACCTTTCTTTACAATAAGCATCCTTGTATAGGACACGAGTTGATGTGTTGAAGCTAAGATTGTCAAGTATAAACATTGTTTGTTGTCATGATACAAGCTCAAAAATATATGTTATAGGAGTTGAGCTACTTAAAATTGATCTTATCTTTGTGTGCCATGTGAATCCTCGTATCACACTTACTCGTCATATTCAATTTGCATTTAGAAACACAAATAAACATTGTTTTTTGAGGCCAGGCAAAGACCAAACATTATCCCAAAAATTTATACTACCTTTCCGACTTTTTGCTATTTACACACTTATACTATTACATAAAAAGAAATTGTAAAAAACAATATATCATCAACAAATTGTCGAGCTAATCCATTTATCACCAACAAGCTGCAAAGAAGGTAATTAATGTCATCGATACAATCTTCTTTAAATCAATTTATAACATAAACCTTGCGAGCTAAGGCGGAAACTCGACAAAAGATCATATGCAATTATTTATTCGGTCCAAATTTAAGGTAGTTTGCTTACTTGTTAGAGTAAGGTGTATGAAATTGATTCACTTATAGTACTAAGGGAAGCGGAATACTGTAAGATTTTGGCTCACAATAAAGTTAGGATCTTGATTAAGCAACTAATATCCGCAAATGAGTTCAAAGATAGTAGGTATCTGATTACCTACTTTTATGACACAAACAAAACAAATAAATCAAATAGAGTACGTGAAAAATTGATTGTACTCTGTACGTCCAGTGCGAAACCATATATCTCTTATCAAATCAACTTCAAACTTCTCCGGAAAAAGAACTTCAGACTAAAAATAATAATCTAATATTAAGAGAACGTATTGTGTCGGACTCGTCCGACACAACACTCTCATCGGACGAGCAACGCAACAACGCGCGCGACTTATTAAAGACCGAAAATAAAAAAAATAATAAAAAAAACAAAAAAAACACTTTCATCCCCTTCATCCGCTTCATCCGCCATTGTTCAAGAACAAAAACATATCCAACACTTCCACTTTCTCACTACAAATCTAGTTCCACTACTGAAATCTAGTTCGTTACAAATTGAACAAGAATGTCAGCCGAAGATTCGAATTCACAAATCGCAAGTTCGTTACAAATTGATCTGAGCAATGAGAATACTCACAGAGATCTCACATTACAAATCGAACTAAACAATGAAAACCGTAACACAGTATCACATCAGAAAAAAAAAGAAAGAAATTACATGAAGAATCAGCTGGAATACAAGACAAAGTAACAGGTATATGTCTAAATTTAATTTTCAATTGCATTTACTCATTTTCAGTTATAATTTTGATTGTATCAGTTAGTATGCATAAAATTACCTTTTACATTGCAACAAAAGTCTATTTTTCACTCATTAACTTTTTTTTCAGTTAGACTTAATTAGTTTTCAGTTAGACTTATAAAGTGATCAGTTAGAGTACTTTAGTTTTCAGTTAATATAGTTTTCAGTTACACTTAATTAATTTTCAGTTGGACTTATTACCTCTTCAGTTAAACTTATTTACGCTTCAGTTAGACTTATTTACTCTTCTGTTAGACTTATTTACTCTTCAGTTAGACTGATTCAGATAGACTTATTAAGTGTTCAGTTAGAGTAATTTAGTTTTCAGTTAGACTTATTTACTCTTCAGTTAGACTGATTCAGTTAGACTTATTAAGTGTTCAGTTAGAGTAATTTAGTTTTCAGTTAGACTTATTAACTCTTCAGTTAGACTTATTTACACTTCAGTTACACTTATTTTCTTTTCAGTTAGACTGATTCATAGACTGATTCATTTAGACTAATTTAGTTTTCAGTTAGACTTATTTAGTTTTCAGTTAGACTTTTTAACTCTTCAGTTAGACTTATTTAGTTTTCAGTTAGACTTATTTGCTCTTCAGTTAGACATATTCAGTTAGACTAATTTAGTTTTCAGTTAGACTTATTTAGTTTTCAGTTAGACTTATTAACTCTTCAGTTACACTTATTTTCTTTTCAGTTAGACTGATTCATAGACTGATTCATTTAGACTAATTTAGTTTTCAGTTAGACTTATTTATTTTTCAGTTAGACTTTTTAACTCTTCAGTTAGACTTATTTAGTTTTCAGTTAGACTTATTTGCTCTTCAGTTAGACATATTCAGTTAGACTAATTTGTTTTCAGTTAGACTCATTCAGTTTTCAGTTAGACTTATTTAGTTTTAAGTTAGACTTATTTTCTTTTCAGTTGGTCCTTAATTTATTTCATTTAGTATAATTATTCTTTCATTTGATACTATTACAATCATTCTCAGCTACACTTGTTTAGTTTTCAGTTAGTGCTTTTGTTCTTTAATTTAGTGTCCTAATTTTTTGACAATGAACTCAACAGCTGAACATGAATATCTCAAGTTACATCAATGACGAAAATATCAGTAGCAGTTTAATAGGGAGACATGTTACAGATCACAAAGATGGCTACAACTTGTATCAAGCACACTCAAGAGCATTAGGATTTAGTATTAGGAAACAAACTCTAAGGAGGAGGAGAATTGATAATTCAATATACGAATTCTACTTGGTTTGCTCAAAGGAAGGAGGCTCAAAATCAACAAACAAAATAACAGAACCAAAAGAAAAAGACACACAACAAGAAAAACCTGTTCAGATACCAGATGTTGAGCAGCCAACCAACAAAAGAAAGGAAAGAGTAGTCAATGAAACAAGAACAGCATGCAAAGCCATGGTCAGATTTAAGCAAGAAAAACCTGGTGAAGACTTTGTTGTAGTAGCTCATGAGTTGCAGCACAACCATGAGTTGGTAATACAACAAGAAATACATCATCTGAAATCAGAAAGGAAGATAACTGAACAAAAAGGACAACTAATACAAACAATGGTTGAATCTGGCATAAAGCCAATGCATGCATACAACTTTTTGTGTCATGAGGCTGGATCAGAAGAAGTAGTGGGCCACACAAAAAGGGACCATCTAAACTATATCACACAGTACAGAACAAGATTGGTTGAAGGAAAGGATATGCAGAGTGTGTTGGACTTACTTCAGCAAAGAGCGGATATGATCCTGCATTCTTCTACAGGCTGAAATTTGGGGAACATAACAACATCGTCAGCTACTTTTGGCGAGATTCAATGATGTTGGAGGACTTCAAAGCATATGGAGATGTTATGATATTTGACACAACATATAGGACAAACAAATATGGACTGATATGTGCACCATTTGTTGGCATAAATTGCCATTGGAAAACAACAATGTTTGCATGTGCTTTCATAACTAATGAAAAGGAAGAGAGCTTTGAATGGCTACTAGAAACATTCAAGAGAGCAATGTGCCAACAAGAGCCAAAGACAATTTTCACTGATCAAGATAAGGCAATGGGCAATGCAATTGAAAAGGTATTTTTCAGTTAGAATTATTTAGTTTTCAGTTAGAATTATTTAGTCTTCAGTTTGAGTTAATTATTTATAATTCAGTTAGACCTATTTAGTTTTCATTTAGACTCATTAATTTTTCAGATAGCCTTATTTACTTTTTAGTTACACTAATTTACTTCTCAGTTAGACTCATTGAGTTTTCAGTTAGACGTATTTATTTTAAGTTAGACTCATTGAGTTGTCAGTTAGACTTATTTAGTTTTCGTTAGACTAATTTATTGTCAGTTAGACTCATTTAGTTTCAGTTAGACTCATTTAGTTGTCAGTTAGACTCATTGAGTTTTCAGTTAGACTCATTTATTTCCACTATTTCAGTTAGACTCTTTCTTTTTTCAGTTAGACGTCTTGATTATTCAGGTAGACTTAATTAATTTTCAGTTAGACTTATTTAGTTGTCAGTTACACTTATTTACTTTTCAGTTAGACAAATTTACTTTTCACTTAGACTTATTTAGTTTTCAGTTAGACTTATTTAGTTTTCAGTTAGACTCATTTAGTTTTCATTTGGGCTTCATATTACTTCTTTTTGTCTAATGAAATTTTCAGTTAGCATTTACACTGTTTTCAGTTAGACTTCTTAAATTTTCAGTTGGTCTTCATATTATTTCTTTACCTTTTAAATTAGATTCACAAGAATTCAAATGAAAGTGATTTCTAGCATAATATGTACTATCTTAAATCAGGTTTTCCCAAATACAAGACATAGGCTTTGCCTTTGGCATATAGAGAAGAACTTTGTAAGCCACTTCGGATCCCTCAAGACCAATGAAGACTTCAAGAACATGTTCAAGAACTGTTTGATGGGGTGTCAAAATGAATCAGGCTTTGAAGAATTGTGGGCGAAAATGATGGAATTGTATGGACACGAGAAAAAAGAATGGTTCGAGCAAGTATATGATCAGAGACACAAGTGGTGCACCGCATTAAACAGGGATATGTTTTCAGCTGGAATCTTATCATCACAAAGAAGTGAAGTCACAAATAAGGCAATATCATTCAATGCAAAAGCAACAACAAACCTGTTTGAATTCTATCATATATTTGAGCAAACAGTGAAAAGATGGAGAAGCAATGAAACTAGTGACAACTTCCGGAACAGAACTGAACGTCCCAAAGCCGTCAAATCCAAATCAAAGCTTCTGAAACATGTAGCTGATGTATACACACTAGCACTATATAATGACTTTGAAACAGAGTATGAGTGGGCAATGGCATCATTTTTACGAGCATTTGCAACAGAAAACTCACAGCTGAAGTTGTTTGAAGTCTCACCAGAAGAAGATTTCAGAATTCACATACAGTAGCATACGATGAGGCGACAACAGAATTAGTGTGCTCATGTCAATGCTTCACAGAGACGGGGATGCTTTGCTTTCACATAATAAGGGTCATGCACATGTTCAGCATATTTCAAATACCACAACAATATATCCTTAAGAGATGGACAAGACTTGCAAAGTCAGCAGTATGGGAGAATGTTCAAGGTTAGTGAAATAAATCAATATGACTAACTGACAAATGAAAGCAACTAACTGAAAAACTGAAGACTCCAACTGAAACAATTAACTGATCACCTGAAAGATTTAATTAGTGAACTGAAAAAAAAAGGCTCCAGCTGAAACATTACTATAACTAACTGATAAATTAATGTTACTACCAGAACATTAATTGGGGGTTTTCTTTGTGTGTGGGAGGGGGAATATTAGTAGTGGGGGGTTTTGGGGGTGTGGGGTTTAACACTTAACTAACTGAAACAATTAACACACCACCTGAAAGAATTTATAGCTATCTGAAAATTTTAGTTAGTCAAATGAACTAATTGACTAAGAAACATTTATTAAAGCAGACAAGACCAAAGCCAAAATGCACAGTTGTGGACACCATGGAGACATGCAATAACCAAGAATTTCTACAACCTAGTGTCAATATGTCAATCAAATGAGGATGCAAGAACATTATGTGACAAGTCGTTGAAGGAATTATACAAATCAGTGAAAGAAGTTTTCAAGACTGATCAACAAAAACAACAAGAAATCGAAGATGAAGAACTACGAAGACAAACAGTTGAAAATCCTGAGGTGATAAAGACAAAAGGAAGACCACCAAAGGGAAACAAGAGAGTAAAAGGACATTTTGAGAAGCGTAAAATGAAGACAAGGCATCCGAACGAATATGGAACAAAAACCCCAAATGTACCTCAAGTTGAATAGTGTTCAAATAATATTAGTTTTCAATTGTATTCCACTCAGTAATTGTATTGAAATTTACACTTGTTTATTCCTAAGCTACTCGAAATTCATTAATATTAGTATTTATTGCCTTCAGTTAGACTTTTTTTTTTTCAGCTAGTCTTTCTAGTGCTTCATTTAGACGTGTTTACTTTTAAGCTTATATTAATTCAGTTTCAGTTAGACTTGTATATTTTTCAGCTAGTGTTAATTCTGCTTCAGTTAGACTAATTTATTTCTCAGCTTATCTTTATATTGCTTCAGTTAGACTTGTGTCTTTTTCAGCTAGTCTTAAAATGCTTCAGTTAGACGTATTTATTTTTCAGCTTGTATTAATTGTACTTCAATTAGACTTGTTTATATTTCGCTTCAGTTAGACTTATTTGATTTTCAGCCTCTATTAATTACGCTTCAGTTAGACTTGTGTAGTTTTCAGCTAGTATTAAATTTCCTTCAGTCAGACTTATTTATTTTTCAGATAGTATTAATTGTGCTTCAGCTAGACTTCTTTATTTTTCAGCTAGTCTTTATAGAGCTTCAGTTAGACTTGTTTTTTTTCAGTTAGACTTAATAACTCTTCAGTTAGACTTGCTTGTTTTTCAGCTACTATTTACAGTGTATAAGTTAGACTTAAAATTTATATTTACAAATATATGTCATACACTTATTATTATGAGTTAGATTTTTCATTTTTCAGTTGGTATTTGTATTTTTCCAATTAATTTTCAAACAACTTCATTTTTACACAAATGTATTCCATTCAAAGTAAGTGTAAATGTACAATTCATTAAAGAACACATATATAAAATGTAAAATGAGTTCTGTGCTATTTGTACTGTACATTGCAAAATTCAATGGTTTCTATTTCTACTGTACACATAATAATAATAAAAAAAAGTTTGGCACCTAACAATAATGAAATTTCAACAGTTGCTCTATTTTCACTTTGTCTCCAAAATTATTATTCAACACATCTTCTACTTTCGCCTCATGATCCCTCCTTCGCCGTAAAATGTGTGCTTCTTTTCTATTCGTCTTCTTTGATCGATTAAATGCTAATTTATCTAGGACAGCCTCTTTATCCTTCCTTATCTTCTGTCTTGCCATCAGTTCAGGTTTCTTTGCAGACCAAACATAACAGTCATGCTTCACTTTCTCTCTCAGTTTGTTTAAAGGATGGTCCACAAGACGAACAGCAAGCCTACACCGCTCAAGGTTTTTGGTGGCTGCCTAAAAAATAAAAAAATCAAAACTATTAAAAAAGGTTCAAAAATGTAACAATTACAAAATAAAACTAACTGAAAATAAACAACAACATCAACTAGTCTTTATAGTGCTTCATTGTTTTTCAGGTAGTCCTTATAATGCTTTCAGCTAGTAATGATTGTGTTTCAGTTAGACTTGATTGTTTTTCAGCTAGTATTTATTATGTTTCAGTTAGACTTGTTTATTTCTAAGCTAGTCTTTACAGTGCTTCAGTTAGACTTCATTATTTCTCAGCTAGTCTTTATAGTGCTTCAGTTAGACATCTTTGTTTTTCAGCTAGTCTTTCAAGTCCTTCACTAACTGCCTATCATACCTTTTTCTATTAAAAAACTTTCAAAAACAGAAATATAACAAGAAAATAAAGTAATCATACCCTTTTCAGGTCAACAAGTGCAGCATGGTTAGTATTATGACCGTCATACAGCTCCATGGTTTTGATTGCATAGACACCACAATAAAATGTTGTCCTTGCTTCTCCAAGGGAAGTAAAGAGTTGATGTTTGCCAATGGTGGAGACGATAAAATCACGACACTCATAGTCTCTTGCATAAAAGAATAGCATTTTGAAGATCAAAAAAAAAACAACAATTAAAAAACAAGTAATAAAATGGAACAAAAAAAAAATACAAATGCTCATAAAAAGGTACTTACAAAGTATGTAAGACCGTTAAATTCCTCATGCTTATATCTATCAATGTCCTTCATGTCTGTACGATTGTCAATATTTTCAATCCTTTTTGCTTTCTTGTTCAGCACCAAGACAGTATAATGATCATCCTTGTGAACAGGAACAAAAATCTGGAAGATAAACATAAGATGCAAAAGCAATAAGTCTACCTGACAGAGAACAAAAAACGAAATGAAATACTAAAACACTAGCTGAACTAAAAATACACTAAACATAAAACGAACATAAACTAGGACTAACTGACAAGTAACATACACTAACTAAAGAGAAAATTACACTAACTGAACAAATAAAAAAATAGTTAACAATAATACAACTAACCAGTTCAGCTTCTCGAATATCATTGCGTGGAAATGATTTCACCCATGAAGAAATAGCTTCCTTACATTTCTTGTAGAATAAATCATCATTTTTGTAATAAGCTTTTTCTTGTTTTCTTCCCATTCCTTAAACTTCTGATCATACTGCCTAGTGCCCTCCAGGTTCTTCAAAATAATCTCATTTTCAGCAATCTCACTCTCAAACTGAACCTTTTTTACCTTCTCAGACACAACCAATTGATATAGTTCTACAACAAAAGAAAATAGATATTATGACAAACTGAAACATTAAGTTTAGTTTTCAGTTAGACTTTTTAAAATGTCAGTTAGATTTATTTACTTTTCAGTTAGACTTATTAAGTTTTCAGTTAGACTCATTAAGTTTTCAGTTAGACTCATTAAGTTCTCAGTGAGACTCATTAAGTTTTCAGTGAGACTTATTTACTTCTCAGTTAGACAAATTTACTTTTCAGTTAGACTCATTTAGTTTTCAGTTAGACTTATTAAGTTTTCAGTAAGACTCATTAAGTTCTCAGTGAGACTCATTAAGTTTTCAGTTAGACTCATTAAGTTTTCAGTTAGACTCATTAAGCTTTCAGTTAGACTTATTTACTTCTCAGTTAGAGTAATTTACTTTTAGTTAGACTCATTTAGTTTTCAGTTAGACTTCTTATTTTCATTTACACTTATTTATTATTCAGCTAGACTTATTAAGTTTCAGTTACACTTATTTACTTTTTATTAGACTGAAAACATAATATGACCAACTGAAAAACATAACTCACAAACTGAAAAACAGAAGATGACTAACTGACAAAATAATATGACCAAATGAAAACAAACATATAAACTAAGCAATAACAACACTTACAAAAGGCATAATATTAAACCAAAATCTCCTTGTTGCAGAAGGTGATTCCTCTTCTTGCCTATTGAACATGAAAGCGCATCCGTCAATAACTCCACTTGTCAGCCAACCTTGACGAGGATGCTAATTAAGTCGAATTTGTACAGCTGAACCGCATAGTTGCTATGAGGATTATCAAAATCCACAATGAGATCACTTGTAAGTTCACTTTGCATAATGTCATTTTTCATCTTCACTTCCTCAGAATCTGTATCCAATGACATATATGCAACATCTTCATACTCATTGTAAAATAGATAATCAACAGCAACCTCTGGTCAGGAGACAGATCACTCAAATATCTATTATAATGCTGCAAACTTCGACATAATATTATGCCATGGTTGTTGACAGGAACAGCATGCAAACCAGGCGTAGAAGATGAAACAACACCAGCTTCTTATTATCTCTTCTTTTTTTAGCCTTGTCAGATGATGATTCAACTCCATGATCAGCAATCCTATCAATCAGGTCCTCCAAACCTTCATCGTCATAATCATCACCTGGTTCCTTAACCCTCACAACTTTCCCAACTTCTCTGAAGAAGGGTCATAGTCCCACCCCTTCAATAATTCAGGTGTTGAAGGATTTCTGACTTTACTTGTTTCTGAGGTTTGTAGGATTTGTATGATGATGATCAGAATAAGAGCCATCACACTGCATTCAATTAAAATATTAAAAAAGCATGACAGATATACTAACTGAAAGATAAACATACACTAACTGAAAATAAAACAGATACTAAATGACAACATAAACCAAATGAAAATTAAACAATTACTAACTGACAAGAATGATACACTAACTGAAACATAACATAATACTAATGACAAAAAAAACACTAACTAATAAACTACATAACTAAAACAGAAAAATAAAAAAACAGAAACTAAAACTATACTTACTCGAGGATATTTACATTTACTGGATGATGATTGGAATTGACTTCCAACACCACTCTCCACTTTTTCACTGTATGGAAGATCCTCAACAACAGGACTAGAGTTAATAGTTGGAATGAAGGGGCATCGAAATCAGCAATGTTTTTCTTTTTAGCAGAAGAATCAACTCTCCAAGACTTTCTGCTATATACATTCTCAACTGCTTCAACAACAGGAGGAGGAGGAGGAGGAGGAGTTGGAGTACGAAGATCAACAATATCAATACCAGCAGCGGTGCGAGTAGGGACGTGTGTAGAAATTTTACACTTATCCTTATCCTTAGCCCCTTTGACTTGATCATCATCAGCATTCCTCCTCTTCCTATCAGCTTCCTTTGGTTGTTCTTTCTCAAAATCTTAATTCAAAAACAAAAAAAAAAAAAAAAAAATATAAAAAGTTAGAGTATCAAAATTTTCAGTTGGTCTGAATATGCTTTCAGTTTGACTTGTTTATTGTTCAGGTAGTCTTTATAGTCCTTCAGTTAGACTTGTTTATTTTTTCAGCTAGTCTTTATAATACTTCAGTTAGACTTGTTTTATCTTCCGTTAGACTTATTTACTATTCAGTTACACTGATTAAGTTAGACTTATTAAGTGTTCAGATAGAGTAATTTAGTTTTCAGTTAGCTTATTAACCCTTCAGTTAGGCTTATTTACACTTCAGTTAGACTTATTTTCTCTTCAGTTAGACTTACTTACTCTTCAGTTAGACTAACTTAGTTTTCAGTTAGACTTATTTAGATTTCAGTTAGACGTATCTACTCTTCAGTTAGACTTATTTGCTCTTCAGTTAGACTGATTCAGTTAGACTAATTTAGTTTTCAGTTGATATACTTTTCAGTTAGACTTATTTAGTTTTCAGTTAGACTTACTTACTCTTCAGTTAGACTAACTTAGTTTTCAGTTAGACTTATTTAGTTTTCAGTTAGACTTATTACCTCTTCAGTTAGACGTATTTACTCTTCAGTTAGACTTATTTGCTCTTCAGTTAGACTGATTCAGTAAGACTAATTTAGTTTTCAGTTAAACTAAAACAGTATTTCAGTTGTTATTTATAAGATATTATTTCCTTTAGAGCATCACATTTTTCAGTTGGTCATTGAATTCTTTCAATTAGGAATAACATGAAAGAAACTTACTTCCTCCTTTCTCTCCTTCTGTATAAACCCCAGCATCCAACTCCTTATTTCTTCCTTCCTCTTTATCTCCTTGAAGACCACAATCATCATCAGCATTGCCAGTCTTCTTCTTACCATCTTCCTTCGGTTCTTTCTCATTATCTTCATTCAAAAACAAAAGAAATGAATAAATTCATTGACAAACTAAAACTATTTTTCCACCAGATTAAATAAAAACAAATACAAAAAGTTTCATTTGGTATTTATATGATATTCAGCTAGTATAAATATTATTTCAGTTAGAATATTACCTTCCTCTCCATCTCCATGAAGACCAGCATCCTTATCTCCTACTTTGTCTTCATCTCCTTGAAGACCAGGATCACCATTATCTCCTCCTTTGTCTTCATCTACATGAAGATCAGCATCCTTATCTACTCCTTTGTCTTCATCTCCTTGAAGACCAGGATCACCATTATCATCAGCATCATCATCCTTTCTCTCATTATGATTCTGGTGATCCTTATCATCACCATCATCATCATCATCATCATCATCTTCTTTATGCTGATCATCATCAGCATTCATCTTCTTCTCATCCTCCTCTCCTTCTTTTTCATCATCTTCATTCAAAACATAACAAAACAACTAAAAACACATAAACTGAAAAAATTCATTTAGTATTCATCTCATTTTCAGCTGGTGCTCATATTATTTCAGTTAGACTGTCAAAGTTTTCAGTTGGTCATTTTATTCTTTCCGTTAGAGTATCAAAGTTAGCTATTTCACTTCTTCAGTTAAACATTTCTTTCACTTAGAGTCTAAAGTTTTTATTCCAACCAGATTACAATACTACAACATGAAAATAATATAATGAAAGGAACTTACTTCCTTCTTTCAAATCAACTCCATGAACACCAGAATCCAAATCAGGAACATTTTCAATTCTTCCAAACTCCAATTCAACAGGCCGCTTCACCAATAGTGAAATTGTAGGATCAACTTTGTTTGCACTGTCTTTCGCTTCCAAATGACGCTTGCATATGTCGTCAATTTGACTCAGAAAATCTGGGTTAAATACTTCACTATCATCCAGAGAAATACTGTCTTGAGACAGCTTCTCGCCTTCCTCCCGAATATTCTGGGCAATCTCCAAATTAACTTGACAGAATGCAAGCGCATTCCTCTTCAACTTGTGCATGTTCTTCACATATTCCTTCAATTAAAAGAGCAAAATAGAATAAACAAACAAATCAATATGATGATAAGGACCATCTGAAACAACATAAACAGAAATATAAGGACCATCTGAAAGAATCAAACTATCAAATGAAAACTTAAATGAAATATAAATAAACTTATTTAGTTTTCAGTTACACTAATTTAGTATCCAGATAGACTTATTTAGTTTTCAGTTAGACTTATTTACTTTTCAGTTAGACTTATGTACTCTTCAGTTAGACTTATGTACGCTTCAGTTAGACTTTTTTAGTTTTCAGTTAGACTTATGTACTCTTCAGTTAGACTTCTTTAATTTTCAGTTAGACTTATTTACTTCTCAGCTAGACTTATTTACTTCTAAGTTAGACTTATTAAGTTTTCAGTTAGACTAATATAATTTTCAGTTAGAATTATTAACTCTTCAGTTAGACTAATATAATTTTCAGTTAGACTTGTTAACTCTTCAGTTACATAGTTTCACATCAACTGAAAAAATACAAAGATCAACTGAAAGAATACCAACATTAACTAAAAGCAGACCACCATCAACTGAAACAATAGCCTAGATTATTTTTAAGGTACTCTATATAGTGCTTCAGTTAGACTTCTTTGTGTTTCAGATAGTCTATATAGTGCTTCAGTTAGACTTGTTTGCATTTCAGCTTATATAGATTGTGCTTCAGTTAGACTTCTTTAATTTTCAGCTAGACTTATTTACTTCTAAGTTAGACTTATTAAGTTTTCAGTTAGACTAATATAATTTTCAGTTAGACTTATTAACTCTTCAGTTAGACTAATATAATTTTCAGTTAGACTTGTTAACTCTTCAGTTACATAGTTTCAGTTAGACTTCTTTATTTCTAAGTTACACTTCTTTACTTTTAAGTTAGTCTTATTTGCTCTTCAGCTAGAACTGACATTATTTCAGTTAGAGGTCAACAGTCTTCACTTAGAGTTCAAGAGTAAAAAAAATAAAAACATAAGATAAATGAAACTCACAGGAACATCAAGAGCATCTATTTCCTCATCAGTCATCAAACTATGAGGAAGATCCATGATAAGCTGCCTAGTTGAAGGTGATGGACCCTCAACCACCTTAATTATAGGAGAACCAGACTTCCTACTAGCAACACTAACACTGGGAGTTTTAAACTCAACCTTCTGTTTTCACGCTTCACCGGCAGAATAAAATCCATGTTGATCTCAAACTGCTTCACAACATCAGTCAAATCCTTCTCATCCTGCCAATAACTGATAAATGGCTTACTGACATTTGAATAATCCAGATTACGACACTTGAAGTTGTGAATAACAGCAAGAGTCAAAGCGCTGACGCATCCACGAAGCTTGAATGATACTTTCTTCTGTCCAAGCTCAATCTTCTTAATCATAATAGACTGATGACAGTCCAAAACAGCAGCACAAAGACTTCTCAATATATATCCACACCAGTCATAACTTGAAATTGCAGATACATCTTCTAAACTCTTGGCACATTTCAGCACAGGCCCTAAATCAGCTATAGGACATAGAAGCTTCGACAACGAAAAGATCACAAATAACTTCTTGAAATCATCCCCGGATTCATATTTCTTAAACAAATCATCCCAATTTTTTCTACCAATATATACCTTCTTGGGATCAGAAATACCAAGAAACCTATGCCAATCCTTCCTGGCACTTCCAGCCTCTATCTGACTACCTTTCCTCCTAAAGGCGTCATCATCTATAACCTCTACTGCTCTATCTGACACAGGTAACCCCAAAACATCACTAATGGTAAACTTATTAAAAATCAGTTTACCATTCTTTGTTGAAAACATCATTCCAGATGCATTGTAATTTAACAACACCTCCAAATTCAGATTAGGACAAAACTTCTTTATCCTAATATCTAAGAGACTCCCAAACCCAATATCCCTAATGTCTCTTTTTTGCTCATCACTCAAATTACTAACCACTTCATTTAAATGGGAATAGTCTGACAATACTTGTAGATTAATTGACTTTATTTCTTGCTCAGTGAAATTCCTAACAAAATGAACAAAATAACTTTAAAACATAAAAAAAAAACACAATCATATAATATAAAAGGAGAATAATGAAAAAAAATACGATCTATCAAATGTGTCTTTCTGTTGATCGGGATTAGATCTTGAAAATGAAAACTTGATTGGTGATAGATCAGATTTGCTTTTCTTCTTAGACAAGGATTTATCACATCTGAAAGAAAGAAAGTTTAATCAAACAATAAAACTAACTGAAAAAAAAAGCATCAACTGAAAAAATACAAAGATCAACTGAAAGAATACTAACATTAACTAAAACAATGGCCTAGATTATTTTTAGGTACTCTATATAGTGCTTCAGTTAGATTTCTTTGTGTTTCAGATAGTCTATATAGTGCTTCAGTTAGACTTGTTTGCATTTCAGCTTATATAGATTGTGCTTCAGTTAGACTAGTTTATTTTTCAGTTAGTCTTTACAGTCCTTCAAAGTAAATTCTTTATTTTTCAGCTAGTCTACATAGTGCTTCAGTTAGACTTGTTTGTTTTTCAGATAGCCTATATAGTGCTTCAGTTAGACTTGTTTATTTTTCAGCTAGTCTATATACTGCTTCAGTTAGACTTGTTAATTTTTCAGATAGTCTATATAGTGCTTCAGTTAGACTTGTTTGTTTCTCAGATACTCTCTACAGTCATTCAAAGTAACTTCATTATTGTGCTTCACTTAAACTTGTTGCTTTATCAGCTAGTCCTTATTATTTCATTTAGTATAATTATTTTTTCATTTCATTCTATTCCAATTACACTTAAAATTTTCATTGAAAATTTACATTACTTCAGTTACACTTGTTTCTTTTATCAGTTAGTCAATATAGTGCTAAAGATACACTTGTTCGGTTTTCAGCTAGTATATAAAGTGCTTCAGATAGACTTGTTTGGTTTTCAGCTAGTATATAAAGTGCTTCAGATAGACTTGTTCGTTTTTCAGCTAGTATACAAAGTGCTTCAGATAGACTTGTTCTTTTTCAGCTAGTCTATATAGTGCTTCAGATAGACTTGTTTGTTTTTCAGATAGACTTATTTAGTTTTCAGTTAGGCTTATTTAGTTTTCAGTTAGACTTATTTAGATTTTAGTTAGACTTATTTAGTTTTCAGTTAGACTTATTAAGTGTTCAGTTAGAGTCATTTAGTTTTCAGTTGGACTTATGAACTCTTCAGTTAGACTAATTTACGCTTCAGTTAGACTTATTTACTCTTCAGTTAGACTTATTTACTCCTCAGTTAGACCGATTCAGTTAGACTTATTAAGTGTTCAGTTAGACTTATTTACACTTCAGTTAGACTTATTTTCTCTTCAGTTAGACTTATTTACTCTTCAGTTAGACTGATTCACTAAGACTTATTTAGTTTTCAATTAAACTTATTTAGTTTTTCAGTTAGACTTATTAACTCTTCACTTAGACTTATTTGCTCTTCAGTTAGACTTATTTGCTAAACAAAATCAACTGAAAAAATATAAGAATAAACTGAAACAATACAAGAATCAACTGAACGATATAAATATCAACTGAAACAACATCAACTAAAAGAATACAAGTAGCAACTGAAAGAATATTATAATCAACTGAAAGAATATATAAATATCAGCTGAAAAACAACAACAACTGAAAACATCTGTATAAAACAACAAAAACTGAAACACAAACCCTAAAAACATGAAATAAATACTCTGATAAACTGAAAACATTCAAAAATAGAAAAAAAAAATATCTAAACTACTCTAAGAACTTGAAATCTACCTTGGATCATAATCACCATCTTTCTCTTTCTTCTTCCCAGCAGTAGACACTGCCAAAATTTTTCCTGAAGATCCAAGACTCTTCACCTTCTTCGACTTCGGGCTACATTACAATTACAACAACAAAAACGCTCAAATTTTGAAAACAAAAAAAAATTACAGCAAAAACAAACGAAATTATACCTAGAATCATCATTTCTAATCCTCTTCACCATATTTGCGATGCAAATGTAATGGATTATGAACAAAAAAACACGCTAAGTTTCAACAGCAGAGAAGCAGAGAAGCAGAGGAGCAGAAAAATTCTAGAAATAATCAGTAAATAATATATCGGTTTCTTTGAAATGAAGAAGAATCAGTTTTAAAACTAGCGAGAATCAAGCAGAAATCCAAAAAACAGTTTCAAAATCGAAAAAAGATAATGACCTAATAACCGTTATATGTTTTTTCTAAAAATAAACAAAACTGCTGATCAACAAAACAAATATGAAAAAAAAAGGAAAGCCCGCGCGTTTTTTTTGGCCAGGCCCGTCCGACGGAAGCTATTGGGTCAGACGGTCTGACCCAATACTTTCACTATCAACAAACAATTGTAAATCTAAAACAAGATTAATAGATTAAGTAAATGAAGTTAGAAATAAAAAATGTTGGGCTTCAAAAATCTTGGAGCCCCCACAAGGCCACAATCAATGGGTGATCCAAGTCGGTACAAAAATCTTGTCTCCTAGGTTTGTCCATGCCCCATGGATAGAATTTGACTGCGGTCGCTCTTTTAGAAGAAACGACATCGTGTCATTGTGAGCGTGTGACATATCATAGAGCTTTTTACTAAATCAAGACCAATTAAAATTAAAAGTTACCGGTAATAACTAGACTACAAATATCACCGACTTTTGGAGCGCATTTTCAATGTAGAAATCTAAACCTTTTTTTCACCTTTTCTAAGTTATATTGCTTTACATGGGAACTTGTTCAGTTAGTTTGACCATCAATTTATAGTACTAGTATCATTGAAAATAAATAAATATATTGGATATAGTTATATTTATGTTAAACATATTTTTATTTGATACTTAAAAAAAATGCAATTGTTAAACGTCATAATACCTTATTGATTCATTTTATCAAAGAAAATTATGTTGAGTAATTTCTGGATATAATTAATTGATAAGTCATTGAATCAGTATCATTTCAAACTGCATCATTTTGTAGCTTTCATGGTAATAATTAGAAGACATCTAACGTATATCTATAAAAATAATAATAAAAAAACAAATAAAGATAGACGTCTATCATAACTCTTGAAAGTAATACTCCTTTAATTTGTTTTTTATTAGGATAGCGAGTTCGACTAAATTTTAGTTGGAGAAATCTTTATTTCATAATTTTGTAGGATGGTAACTTTAATACTTGTGGGACTCACTTTGCTCATATGTCTTGTTTAGCTAACTATTATTAGCTAAATAGATTTTTTTTTTTTTTTGTATTATTAGATTGAAGCTCCTATCTATTTTAATGAGCGTAGAGCTCTAGAAAGAGTATATCTATAATGTGGATAGAAAATAAATATGAAGTGATTAGATATGATCATTCTATTTGGTTACGATTTCAACTAGTTAACCATGACGTAGAAAGAGATACGATATTTCTAATTTCGAACGAATTAAGAGAGTAATATGTGGGGATGTTTGACAATTAACCATTGGCTGATGCTTGACTAGCGACTGCTTTACTTGGCTGATTCGATTGGTTGTTTCTATTGGCTATATATGTTACTTATTTGGCTATATATAGGTATTTATGAAAAACGTATAGCGAAAACTGTTGATTCTTTAGTGTGGAATGAATGTAAAAGTCGAAAAAAATAAGTTTTAGCTTCAGGGTGAAAAACTGGCTTTTTTCAATTATCCAAAAAGTCATCTCACCAAACACTCCAATAAAACTAGCTCCGTCAATATACTTCCTCCATTTTTTTTGCAAGCTTGCACTATTTAATTTTTTAGCACTATTCATTAACCAAATTAGAAGTATATGAAAAAATATCGACAAACAGAATCTTGTTAGATTTAGCTTAATGCAAAGATTTTCAAATATCAACTTTTTATAATTTCTCCGCAAAACACAATTACAGATATAAATATATAAAGAAGCATCTTAGATAATGTGAAGGAAAAAAAAAAGGGATAGGAAGTACATGTATATAACATGAATCCTTGGTCACCGACAAATGTTCAAGATCATCCAAAACAAATTAATAAACATTAAAGTTTGCTAAAAGAAAAGTGTATACTTTTGTAACCTATTCAAGATTTAA
The DNA here is from genome assembly GCF_026745355.1 of Beta vulgaris subsp. vulgaris. Classification (NCBI taxonomy): domain Eukaryota; kingdom Viridiplantae; phylum Streptophyta; class Magnoliopsida; order Caryophyllales; family Amaranthaceae; genus Beta; species Beta vulgaris. Next base: position 69,065,199 of record NC_079207.1, read on the forward strand.
AGTCACTAATCCTTGAGCTTCAAACTCTCAATAAAGTTGTCAACTTCAACTACTACTGAAAGTATTACGGTAGTATAACTAGAAAGTGAATGTCGTGAATAGTGAGTATTGTTGAAAGAAGATGAATTGAACCAAACACTAAAACATTGTGGTCTTTATTTTTAACTTGAGGAAACCAGCTGGAGCACAAAAAAAGGAAGAAACAAGGCATTGGATGCACCCAAGAAAAAAAAATAAAACGAGACATTGGAAATTTGACTAGATCAATTAATTAAGGCTTTTGATTATGAAATCTCATTATGACATTTAGTGTTAAAGCCTAAGTATTACAGATTTTTTCCAAAGTCACCGATTAATTTTCTTGAAGATTCACTCATCGTTTGGGTGCCTCATTTCATTACACACTCACCTTTCTAGGCGGCAGCTTAAGGTGTTAGATCATTTTAATTAACCCCTAAACTAAGGGAATCTAGAGCATTAATCATTGTTCATTAAAGGGTTAGATAGAGTAGTACTTGTGATCTAATAAAGGGTTAGAAAACCAACTCCATCAAACACCCTAACCCTAGCTCATTCACCTAGACTATATATAAATCGGTACAACTGTACTAGATGTGATCATGGACCGGATCGGGGTCGGGTCGGATTCAGGCCGAGTCTAATAAAATTCCCCACTGGTCGGGTTCAGGCCGAGTCTAATTTTTTATGTCCAAAGCCTGCTATTTCGGGTCAATATTGGGCCTGGCCAAAAATAGACTAAAAAGTCATTTTTGACTTGCCCAAAACTCGACCCAAAGCAAAACAAAAATCGGATCGAGCCCGACCATGGGCCAAAAAACTCTATCCAAACCCGCCAAAAAACGGGTCGGGTCAGGCCGGACTGGAGTTGATTAACTCTAAACTGTACAAGTAATCAACTAATTCATTATGTTAGCAGAAACAAAATGTCCCTTTTCAGACTCGCGTAAAAGATTGTGATAATTCACATGCTCTGCACATGATCTTTTGAGCTTTTTAATGTTAGCGAATATTATGTACCCAGAAACTCCAAGAACGATTAGTGTGCAGAGTACTATTTTCAAAGTGTAAGATCCTACGATTTATACTCCCTCCGCTTTTATTTATTTGCTACATTATGGTTTACACAAGAATTTAGGAGATGTCATTTTCATTCTTTTTTAGTGTACTTTTTGACCCCTTTAGCATTAAATAGGGTGGGAAAGGGGAAAAAAGTAGTACTTTTTGGTGGGAGAAGAGGAGAAACGAATATAAGACTATTACTTTTTGGTGGGCCAAGTCTCCTAATAAGGAAATGTAGCAAATAAAAAAAGCAACCTTTTTAGAAAAATGTAGCAAATAATAACAGAAGGAGTAAAAGGATAAATTAGAAATGACCTAATAAAGTTGTGACTATCTGATTAATGGATAGGGTGGTCCAACGAGTGCAAAAGTTCGGTCAAGTCAATAGTGTTTATAAATAAATGCACAACTTCCTTTTTTATTGAACAGGATCAATAGTCGATACAAGGCAAACTATAGGCTCATATTTTGCAAATTGAAAGAATTTGTGTGAGAAAAATTCTGCTTATAACTTAGCTCCAACGAAAACTAGGTAACCACAAAATCAAGTATTAATCAGTTTATCTCAATTTTCTTCTGACTGATGTTGTTTCGAACCTTACGAGTTTAACGGCCTTTTTACCTTTCAATGATTGTATTGGTGAAGAATAATGCCGAAAATAAGTCCTAATAAGACTGCTTAAATAAGATCATAAGCTTAGGAGTTAGGACGACAACTCGAAATATACTGTTATTATTTGTCAAGGCCCATGTTTCAGTTAACATCAATGTAAATCAGAATACAACTGAAGAGATTGATCATACAATCGAAAGATTTGTGATATGCACATCATACAATCAATAGATGACACAAGGAATTTGTAACATCACCATGATACAATGATGCAACAAAAGAGGTGAGTATGTATGAAGCAAGGAACAATACTTCCCTCCCAATAACCGTACATCGGTGTATATCACTGAAGAGAGATTACTTGAATGAGCTGAAGAAGAATCAAGCATTAAGATCTTGTTCAAGCCAAATGAGAAGCTTTTAGTATGTAAGATGCAAGGATATACTAAAATGTTTTCCAACTATGCTGAGCAATTTTAACACCGAAGTAGTTACAACTTACAAGTACTCTTTCCTACATATATAAAAACACCATCTAATTACATCACTTGAAAACAGAAGGGTTGGCTGACGCAGTATTCACTTGGACTTCAAGTAGTTCAAGACGACGTTCTAGTGTATCAAGCTTCTCATTGAGTGCTGCCAATTTACTCTTTGTTGTAGACTCTGAAATAAAGATATGATTCATCAAGTTAACCCAGCACTCTAGAACTCTTCTATTATAACCAGACATACCCATAATATATGACCTAAATATCATAATATTAAGTTCGAATCCAACGCAAACATACACAGTAAAGGTTCAACTTCTGGACTGCGAAAGCATAAGGATAAAGATATCATGCACAGGAGGCTGTGGGATGCAGAAGAAATTGATATAGGTTGTATATCCCCATGATTGGATCAAGTATATGTATCTCTCACCATAAGAAACCATCAACTCAACAAGAATAAGGTGTATAGATTTTCCTTTGACTGATAATATTATCTGAATAGGAAAATTGTTCTTCCTCCGTTCACAAATAAGTTGGACACTTGCATTTCGGTAGTCAAGCTTCAGATGTTTTGACCATTTAATTCTACTAGACTATTAGTGTTAAATCAAAATGTTACCGTGGTATCTTATCAGATTTGTTTCAACAAGTCTACTTTAAATTATCAAACTTTCATAATCTTTACTATAATGGGATCATAGATATTTATGGTCAAAGGTGCACATTACAAACCGTAGAAAAACCCATTTTGCACTTATTTGTGAGATGAGTAAGAAACATTGAAGTGCTTGAGTCTACAATGAAGGAGCATGTTGTTTGGAGTTAAGGCCATAATCAAAAGGTCTAACTCACCATAAAACAGCCCCAACACACATAACTGTCACCCCTTCATTCAGCCAAGAATATACTCCTGAAGTGATTCCGGCTCGACTGTTAGTCAAATGAGTCAAATCTGCTTACTACTCTTTCTCCCATATTGCTCCTGTCTATCTCCCCCCCCCCCAGGCCCCCCCCCCACCCACCCACCCTCATCGCTAAATAGCAAGTTTCTCATGGAGCAACATTGGAAATTTGGAATCTTTATAGAGTTATACTTAGCATTGAGACCTATGGATCAATATAAGGGTGCGTTCTATTCAACTTATTGGACCTGAACTTATTGGAACTTATCTGAACTGAACTTATTGGAACTTATTAAACCTGATTGGACCTGATTCAACTTATTGGACCTGATTGAACCTGATTGGAACTTATTGGACCTGATTGAACCTGATTGACCTTATTGGACTTATTGGAACTTATTGACCCTGATTGAAACTTATTAGACCTTATTGGACCTGATTGAAACTTATTAGACCTTATTGAACCTGATTGAAACTTATTAGACCTTATTGAACCTGATTGAAACTTATTTGACCTTATTAGACAAAACATTGACCATGAATAACATAAATATTACACTAACGTAAATACTACCCCTCATAATTTTTTATGGAATAATAATTATTATAATTCGTCCTTTAAAAAATAATGATTATTAATTATCTCTTTATGATAATTAATTTAACAAAAAATTACTATTTATATATTTCCTATACATAACTTTCATCACTAATATATCTAATAGTGTTGTTTTAATTTTATAAAACACTAGTAGAAAATCAAAAAATTAATTTTATAAAATACTAGTAGTTACTAATCTAAGTTGAGCAAAAGACAGTGAACTTTCATTGTAAAGGGCTTGATTATGGGCCTGATTCTCCTTTTCCTAATCAATGAAAATAAGCTGAATATTTATTGCTAACAACAACTCCTTCATTCATATCTTTAGCTTTCTTCACCTTTCACTTATTTGAATGTTACTAGAAGAAAGAGAAAAAAATGTTCAAAGTCACAGTAGCCATTACTTTATGATTACTGTTTCTATGTAGGATTGTATTGGTGCTCTAGATGGGACCCACATAGACGCAATAGTAGGAGATAAAGCTGCACAACCATTTAGAGGTCGTAAAGGAAACAAAACGTGGAATGTGTTAGCTTCTTGTTCTTTTGATATGCTTTTCATGTACATTTATATATTCGTTTACATGATTTAGGAATTCCAGTTTCGCAAGTAGTAGAAACCATGGAACCAAGAGCTGATTTAAATTTGACTGACAAGACGAGAACAAAGAATATGGAGATAACTCGGGCGAAAATTGCACATGAAATATGGTTGCTTGGCTGTTGATGAAGAAAACGTATTGATTGAAGAGGATGATGTAGAAGATGAAGAAAGATACTCCGATGAAGAAAGATACTCCAGTGATGATAATGAAGCAATCAATTGATAACATTTATATCTTTCTAGTTATTAGTAACGAAAACATGTTATCTCTAGTTATTTAAAGACGAATTGCAAAATATTGTAATTATTATTATTATTATTATTATTATTATTATTATTATTATTATTATTATTGTTAACCTTAATTATTTGACCATGATTATAATATTATTCAATAGCAATATGAATAATCAAATAATAGACAATAATACAAGTATAATACTATATATTGTGGTACTTTAATAAAAAATTCTAATAATAACATAATCAGCTAATAGTAATATGAATAATAAAATAATAGACATAATACAATTAAATAATAAAATAATAGACATAATACAAATAAATAATAAAATAATAGACACTAATACAAGTATAATACTATATAATCATTGTGGTACTTTAATTAAAAATTCTAATAATAACATAATCCGCTAATAGTGATATGAAATTATGAATAACAAAATAGTGGACAATAATACAAATGTTTATTAAACATTGACTATATTGACCTTATTAGACCTGATTGGAACTTATTGGACCTTATTAGACCTGATTGGAACTTATTGCACCTGATTGGAACTTATTGCACCTGATTGGAACTTATTGGACCTTATTAGACCTTATTGGAACTTATTGCACTTATTAGACCTTATTGCAACTTATCTGAACTTATCTGAACTTATCTGAACTTATCTGAACTTATTGGACCTGAAACTTAATTTTTTAAGTTGAACAGAACGCACCCTAAGTATATAACCATCTATTGCAACTATTACAGCTATCTTTCTTCCCCTCACTTTTCCGCCTACAATGATGCGGGATAAACTAGAGCTAGCAATTCAGTAAACAAGACGTTTTTTAGGTTGATTTCATGTTTGCATCATGTAATCTTTAGATTTCCTTAGTAACTTTGTGTTTGTGTTGCTTTGATTTCAGCCATGCTGTCTTGTCGTGTCCATGGGACATGGAAGAACATTAAATCACACGCTCATACAGTCATACTTCATATCTAGTGCAAGAACCACAAATCATTTTCTGCCCTCACAATTCCTACTACTAAATTCTATAGACTTTTGAACATAAACCAGGCTTATATGGAAGGGGGAGCTTGTTCCCAAACACTACAAGATGACCTCAAAACATGAAAAACACAGTGATCCATCAAAACCTATAAAAACGAAAAGCGCTCAAACAACCCCCTTCCCCCTCCCAGAAAAAAGGATTTCAATCTCCAGATCAAAGTTATACCCTCTCAATCAACCCCTTCAAAGATAACAATTAGCAAAAAGCTTCCTGATTGCGGAAGTCCGCCAGTAAATGCATAACAATCATCAGCAATTGGACAAGAAATTGGTATTCAGAAAATTCCCAAAAACACACAAATATTCCAATTGAAAAAATCCCAAAAAATAAACAATCACATCAAAATTCATCGGAAGAAACAAAAACTAAAAGGAAAAAAAATTACCAAATTGCACAAGAAAATCGAAGAGACGACGAATGTTGAGTGATATATGAGAAATGAACTCCCGATTTTCCCAATCTGCTTGCACTGCTATCCCTACATTCACCGCATTTGTAATTCCTCCAGCTTTCGCCATTTTCTCTCTCTTCTTTTCCCCAATCAAAAGCTCAAATTGGAGTGCCTTGAAACATCAACAAAACCCTAATTTTATCAGTGCCCTATCTTGAGATTTTAACCAAATTCAGTAAAGTTGTGTTTGGGAACTCCAATTTCATTTCAAATGCATGAATATTAAATGAGATTATCAAATTTCACTCTTATCATTCTCATAAAATACAATTAGTATATCTGCACAACATGAAAATCAAAGTTTTGCCACATTAGTGAAATCAATTCATCAACTGATACTTAACTTATCTTAAAATTTCAAAAAAAAAAAAAAACATGATCTCCGCAAAAATTCAGGATGAAATCTAGAATAAGAACACATCTAAAAAGATGCTAAAAAAACTTCAAATTAAGTTGTAATAGAATTACCTAAAGCTTTGCGATTGCAATTACTCCGACGAGTTCAAGAGTGGAGGAGAGAGAAAGAGAGAGTTGTGAGGAGGGTCAACTGTAATTCTGTAAAACAAAGAAGAAGATTTATTAGTTATTACCATTTGATTTCACAATTGAGTTGGAATTAAAGGTTGTTGCTTGAGCTTCTAAAGTTTGACTATTTTCTTTGCATTTCTTTCAAGCCAAGATTGGTCTTCCCCATAGACCTTTTTCTTTTGCATATTTTATACTCCCTTAACGAATTACTAGCAATAATTGAATATTTTATCCGTTACAGATAATACAAAATGTTGCTAGTAATTCGTTACGGAGGAAGAGTATTATGGTAATGGTACCTTATATTATGTAACTTTTTTTCATATGATATCATTTGGAGTTTTTGATTTTTACCTAAATATCCTTGAATTATTGGCATTTTCTAGAGATACAAATATACAATTTCAAATAATTATATTAACTCCCGTTATTCTAACTACCCATTAGCTACCAACCTAAGGTCTTAGTAGCCACTATTATCACCGACTAGGTTTACTAGGCCCCATTTTTGCGATTCATTGACCATCCATTCTACCGCCTCAATCCCGCTATAATATCAATGCTCAAAGGGGGCGCTATGGGTTTGCTTGATGACGATGGTGGTGGTGGGGATTGCAAACAAGGTTGTTAGATAGTAGTTGGGGGGTGACTGGTGAGAGGTTGAGCAGGTCATATGATTATTTGAGATGATATTACATAAAAATGTCGATTAAAGAGGATTATTTGAAAATTAATGCTTTGAAAAACCCATATTTTAATTATTTTTTTATTTTTTTTGGCAACATTATTTTTATTTTTTAATATTAAAATTATTATTGTTATTATTATTAACATTATAATTATTTTCGTATTATTATTGTTATCATTATTATTATTATTTTTATTATTATTATTATTATTATTATTATTATTATTATTATTATTATTATTATTATTATTATTATATAGCACTTGCTTCTTCGACCTCAGCCCGCAACCACAAGCTTGCTCAGTTGCTGATATTCATTTTCAAGCTTGAACTTAAACAACTGTTTAATAAACGAGTCTCTAAATATACACTCCTTTCATAACGAATTACTAGCAATATTTGAAATTATTTGTAAGAGGTAAAAATATTGTGCTAGTGTTTTTTTTTGGTTCATTTGACGGGTTTAGTGGGTTTTCAGTGGGAAATTCTGGTCTCCAGAACCTACATATTTATCTAAACCCTCTAAAACCCTCAAGTCCTTGAAAATCTGGGAATAATGAATTGTAGCTTGATGAGATTACAAGTTTCAATTCCCATCACAACTTCTCTCACCATTGATTCTCTACTACCCTCTTCTCATACTTCTCCATTATTACCTACTAAGCTTCATTTTCTCTCTTCCATTTCATTTTTCAACACTCTAAAACCCTCAAAAACAGCTCAAAATCTCAGCTTCAGGTCTACAGCATCAGATTCAACAAGTAAGTCAAATTCATCACCTGGGTATTTCTTAATTTACTTGCTTACTAAATTGTCAATTATCTTTTTGGGTAATTAGATGCTCATGCTGCTGAATTGGGTGGGCCCCAAGTTGTGGATGATGAAGCAGAGGTTGAAATTGCTGAGGGTTTTACAATGACCCAATTTTGTGATAAGATGATTGATTTGTTTATGAATGAGAAACCCAGGCCTAAAGATTGGAGAAAGTATCTGTTTTTTAGGGATGAGTGGAAGAAATACAGGGATAGATTCTATAACAGATGTCGAATTCGAGCTGATATGGAGAATGATCCTGTTTTGGTGGAGAAGCTTAATTCTTTGGGTAGAAAAGTTAAGAAGGTATCTGCTTTTTCATTATCCCCACTTAATTTTTGATGTTAATTATGTATTTATAGAAGTTGTAGAAAGATGATATATTGATTGCACTCATTGAGACGAATCTAACTAGACCCGACATGACTACTGAAATGCCGCGATGAGTCATGATAATGTTGGGAGTTTCTCTTCCAAAATTACCCGCATACTTAGCATGGTATGGAAAAGAGGGGAAATAAGTTCAAGTTCTTGTGTTAGTCCAAAGTACTATAGACGTTGTGATCATAAGTACAAAAGTTGTTTAGCTTCTTTGTAAAGAAGTTTTATAAACTTCAATCAAACTCCATTGACATATATTGAGAGAATAGAAATGAAGAAGAGGAGAGAGAGAGAAATTTTATTGATAGCATCAATTATTACAGCAGCAGTACTTTATATAGTACAAGCAATGACAAGTTGTAACCCATAGGATACTAGTTTACAACTATACAACCAATAGGATCAGCTAATACAATAACAAACTAATAACAGAATAACAGATTCTGTTATGACTAATTAGCTGATGTGTCATTATCAGTAAGTTCAGTGAGCTGAGCTGCTGTTGTATGCTGTACTTCATTACTTTGAGTATACAAAGCCCCATTATGTATGAATGTGAACCAAAGGAGTTGGAAGTATGCATGACTTGATGTTGATATTAGCTAACTTTGCACTTTTTCTAGACTTGTGTATATTTTAATTTGATCAAGCATGAGTATTGCAGATTGATGATGAAATTGAAAGACATAGTGAGCTTCTGAAGGAGATAGAAGATAATCCTACTGACATCAATGCAATTGTTGCCAAGCGGCGTAGAGACTTCAATGGGGAGTTCTTTCGCCACCTCACGTTACTTAAACAGAATTATGACAGTTTGGAGGACCGTGATGGTAAGAAATCATTTTATACTTTCCTTATAACGACAATTATCACCTAACATATTCATGGTGTGAAGTGTTATGACTTTTACTTTTTCAATGTCATTGTGGATGCTTGGGTCCTGGTTAGACTTTAGTAAGGATGACGAGACCCAGCTAAGAGAAATGGAATGCTAGTGATCCCCTTTACTTGAGATTGTTAAAATATGTCAATGTTGTTTTGTTTTAGATGTTTGAAGTTTCAATGATGTGATATCTTTGAGGACCTTCTTTGGAACCTTGTGTATGAGTCATTAATGTGGCGTTAAGAGAGCCAAGTTCCATCAGTAGAGATTCGAGAGCGTGTCATTTATTGTAAATGTCATGATCTAAAACAAATAAATATCATGGAAGATGTCGTTGACTGTTACTACTATTTTTATGGATTGTGTAGATAATGAAACCCCATATATGTTTGAGTACTTAGTCTCACGTTGTTGAAATGGAGAAATCACTATCTTGCAAGTTTAGGAGTTACTTCTTTCAATGCCCACTGGTTTGAGGATTAATCAAAACCTCTCTTGGGCTTATCAATTGTCGGGCTCTCCTCTCCTCTTTCTTGAGCCACCAAAGCGAATTGAGAAATAAACATGCGTTATCTTCGGGGTCAGTTCAACCTTAAAATTGGTCCAAGTTTCTTGTGTTTCATTTCTGACAAATCAAGCATGCCACCTTGGGCATTGCCATGTTCTGTATGCTTGATTTTGCATTGAGATATATTTTGTCTGCGACTGTACTTGCCATAACTCAGGTAGTTTTGATGCCTCAACCATCTTAACACTCCTTTCCTGAGTAGTTAGTGATGGATGCACTCAAGTCTTCAGTTTTTGTGAATTATGCAAGAAGAAACATCAAGGATATCTCAGGCATTCCACTCTAAATTCCGTTTGAGGAACCATGAGCTCTTGAAGTTACCTATGCGAGAAAGAAATGTAAAAAAGGGGAATCTGCAGGGTGTATTCATCTTTTATTGGAACTGATGTAAGCCACTAGAAAGTCTAGAGGTTTCTAAGCAGCACTTTTATCGTCATTAATCAAAAGATCTCTGTAATTCTTCTTGATTCTCAATTTTGCTTTCTTAATTTCTTCACTAAAAAATTATAAAATCCCAATTCGTTACAAGTTAGTTGAGAAAACAAGTGACTAGTGGTCTTCGGAGGTAGTTGACACAAGATGCAAGTGCTGGCTATCTGCATACCCATATCCTATCCTTAGTCAACTCCCTGCTATGCAAAGCACGATAATACTTCTACGTCCCGTTTGGTAGTCGTTAATAAATTGCGGTATTGGGAATGAATTTTAAGTGTAATTTTATTAGGTCAGTACCCTTCAAATCTCCATGAGGAGGTTTTTTTTTCTCCATGGGCAAGCAATCTCACCCCTTAACTTGTGTTTTTGTCTCCAAGGGGAAGCAATTTTCATTACCACTCATTACCACCTACAAGGTGGTATTGGATGGAAATGAAAATTCAAGAAGAAAAGTGGACACTTTAAGATAAATGAGCATTACCATGGGAATGGAAAATGATGTTCTTCACAAATTTACACACAAATTCATTCCCATTACCACCGTTTATAACCAGCTATCAAACGAGCCGCTAGGAGTAGCTGGCTTCTGTAGGACCAGATTTTTCCAAGGAATCTTGCAAAAGTCAATCTATTCTCCTTGATGTATTCCTTCTTCCTCCATATGTTATAATAGATACCATGTGTTTGCAAATGTGCTTTTGTTTCTCTTCTAAAGTTTATTTCTGCCAGATGTAGGTCTTTTATTATGGTGTTGTTTTTTATCCTTACTAAGTCTAGTCATATAGGCTCCTAGGGATGCATCAGTTTAACAATTTCGCATGTGCAATAACTTCAAAGTAGTTCCATTGTTTTGTGTATATCTAGCCGTGCATCACTTTTCAGTGTTCTGTGCTCTTGCTCTGCATCTTTTAACTGGAATGTGCAGTCTCTAAATTCCCCAGGGCTTGATCAATAACTTGCTCAATAGTTTTCTTCAAGATGGAGAAGCTAATGATAGGATCAATTATTATGAAAATGAGTTGGCTGTCTTACACATTCTTTTGGCAAAATTAAAGAAATTCTAATATAGAGCTACCAGAACAGTGGGTGGTCTAACAAAAATACAACCTAATTATTAACAACGTGGACAGCCAGAATGCTACTCCTAGAAGGCAGAATGTACATTTTCTATATTTTGCCCTTTTCTTGTTAGACTTCTATGTTTTGCCTGAATCTGTGGCTGGGGATTTCATCTCTGAGATTATATAGTGCACTTTCGTTTATATATTTATAAAGAGTATGACATACTTCTATATATTTTCTGAGTTAGGTATAATTTTGTTAAACCAGCTATAGTTGGATATCATATATGTATGTAATAGATTCCAGAATTGAATGAGCAGGTGTTGCTAGGCTAGCTGCAAGGTGCTTGTCTGCAGTCTCTGCTTATGACAACACGTTAGAGATTGTGGAAACATTTGACACTGCTCAAGCTAAATTTGATGACATTTTGAACTCTCCATCAATTGATATTGCCTGTGAGAAGATAAAAAGTTTTGCCAAGGGAAAGCAGCTTGACTCTTCATTGATATTATTGATAAATAGTGCATGGGCTAAAGCAAGAGAGTCCACAACAATGAAGAATGAGGTGCAATCTTAGAACTTCACTTTCCTTTGCAACAAATAAAATGGTTGTTTTCTTTCTGCAACAGTAATTATCTAAATGTGATTTGCAGGTAAAAGAGATAATGCATCGTATTTATACAACAACAAAAAGCAGCCTGAGAAGCATATCACCAAAAGAAATTAAACTGCTCAAGCACTTGCTTAACATAACAGACCCTGAAGAGCGATTCTCTGCGTTGGCCACAGCTTTCTGCCCTGGAGGTGAACAGGAAGCCAAGGATCCTAATGGTCTTTATACGTAAGGCACAATTTGGGCTTTGATTTAACTCTAAAATATTACTAGACGTTAAAAAGTTACCTTTCATCAAAGTAGTAGACTAGAAGGTCATCTTGGTTTCACTATAAGTTTTTTAAACTTTTTCATACATGAATTTGGTTTATGTAATACATCTGCTCTAATTGTGCTTTTTATGGAGCAGGACACCGAAGGAGCTGCATAAGTGGATAAACATCATGCTTGACGCATACCATCTAAGTCAAGAAGAGACAGAGATTAGGGAAGCGAAGCAAATTGATGAACCTGTAGTTATCCAAAGGCTCTTCATTCTCAAGAAAACAATAGAGGAAGAGTACTTGGAGCGCGAAGTAAAAACAGGTCCACAGGCTGATAAGTCTGAAGAGATATTCTAAGGGGCCTGATATACTTACCATTTAGTAATTACCAGCTGCTATATGTTGTACTATAGTGTGTAGTTTTGCTGGTTCTAAATTAGCTTCTTGTACATAACATCCCAGATAGTGTGAACCTGTTAAGGTTGTCCTTCTCCTTGTGTATGTGATGTTGCTGATGTCAAAATTCTATTCATTGATTAAACAAGAGTTGATAGAGTATTGATCAAATGGTAGTATGATCTGTGATGTTTAGTAGAGTAATCAAGACACTACCTCAACAAAAGTAAAAATAAAATAAAGATTGTTTATCATGACATATACTTACTAGGCTGTTGGTATCATGTCTGAGTTGTGAGCTGCACTAGTATGGCAGAGGAATTCTGTGGCGAACATCAACTTGAGGACAGCCATAAACTTGATTTTTTTTGTATGGCAAATGAATCAAAGTTATCAGACTTAATTTACTTGTATGTTTTTCTTTTACCCCAACCAATTAAGACTTAGGCCTTATTTGGTTGACAAAACAAATCATGGGAAGTGCAAATTCCTAGGAAGTAGAAGTATATGAAGTTGTTTGGTTAGCAAAATCATGGGAATTTGCACTTCCTAGGAAGTTCTACTTCCTCCAAATTGGAGTAAGTTACTTACCTAGGTCCCCCTAAGTAGAGCTTCCCATAGGAAGTTCTACTTCCCATTATCAACCAAACACAATTTTACACTTCCTAGGAATTTCAAATACATGGAAAAAATAACTTCCTAGAAAGTATGACTTCCCATACACAACCAAACAAGGCCTTATTTTTTCATTTTCACGTGATATATACAATTGTATGTACTACCAAAACCTACTGCATATGTGTATTTTATATTATCGATTTTAGGGTCAAAAGGTCAAAAAGGGTAAAAATACGCCAGATCATAAAATTTCGGGTGATTAAAGTTCGGAATAATCAATTTGCAGGCCCTCACTTATTAAAGTCTAACATCTCTAACTTAAAGTAGCAATATAAATATAACCCACTAACCTAATTCGTATCATGACATTTTATTTTATGGGTTACACCTTAAAACAATTTATTCTTTACTTTTTTTTATTTTGATAAGAAAAGAAAAACAGCGTCTGATCTAATTTGGAGGACGTACTAAAACATCCTTTAGGATGATGAGAGAAAACTCCAATGAAAACTGGAGAACTATAAAATTATAAATTGAAGGAGTCGTGACTCTTATGCGCCATTCGTCGTTTGATTTGCTTCCTATAAGTAGCGAGAAAATCAAGTACTTTTATTATGAAATTCCTTGAAGTCTAAACCTGTATCAGCAATTAAAGAATTGGAAAAATTGATTTTATAAGTCCCAATTATGGGTGCCCTGATAAAAACAGTCCCAACTTCAATTTATTATTGTTCAGTCCCAACTTTTGGGGGTATTTTACAATAACGGTCCAGCAGGTTTCTAACCTGCTGTACAGGTAAACTTGCCAAAAAAAACCCCACCCCTAACAACCCCAGCCCACCACCCACCCAGCTCACCACCCACCACCAACCTGACCCTACCAGCCCCAGCAGGCCCACCAGCCCCTCCCGAAACCACCACACCAGCCACCAGCTCCCTCCCCGCAGCCCCCACCCCCCCCCCCCCGCAGTCCCCTCCCTGCAACTACCGCACCCACCGCTCGCATCCCCCTCCCCTTCCCCAGCAACTGCCGCAGCATCCCCTCCCCTCCCCTTCCTCGGCAACCGTCGCACAACCCCCCCTCCCCTCCCCTTCCCCCGCAAATGCCGCTGCAACGGCGACGAGGCAAACATTGAGAGGAGGTGACGACTCGACGGGGCTGAGTGAGAAGAGATGAAGACCGACGACTCGACGGAGGCTGGGTGCGCGAAGGGACAGGGAGGGGAGGGGGGTTGCGCGACTGGCGAGGAAGGGGAGGGGGGCGGCGTGACTGGCGGGGAAGGGCAGGGGGCGGTGCGACTGGCGGGGAGGGGGAGGGGGCTGGGGTTGTTGGGGGTGGTGGGTTAGGGGAGAGAGGGGGGTTGGAGCAGGGGAGGGGAGGTGGCAAGGGATGGGGAAGGGGAGGTGGCAAGGGTGGGGTTAGAGCATGGGAGGGGAGGTGACCTCTTAAACAGGTTACTGGTGAACCTGGACCGTTATTATAAAATACCTCCAAAAGTTGGGACTGAACAATAATAAATTGAAGTTGGGACTGTTTTTATCAGGGCGCCCATAGTTGGGACTGATAAAATCAATTTTTCCTAAAGAATTTAATCATCCAACTTATCCAAGTAAAATAGAAATGGGCTATCTGTTCTTCAACTTTCTGTCCAAAGAAAATATAAAAAAATAATAAAAAAAAACAGTTGACACGTGGAAGCAGTTTTGCATTCCCGCTTAATTCTTCACCCAAAGCACCTCAACGAAACCCACCAATTTTACATCTTTACCCTCACTCCATTCTTCCCAGCATCTACAGCATGTCAGCATCTTTCAAAAACAGGGGCAGTTTAGTAATTTACCATCCCAGTAGAAGAAACTGGTTGATGTGGCCTTCTCTGGAAAAACAACACACTTTTTTTCTCTCTCTCTCTCTTGCAGAATTTCTCTAGAACATCCTAATCAACCGAAAAATACTTATAATTATACCAGCACCAAAAAAAAAAACTAAACTTTGAACAAATATTTTCTCTAAACATAAAAATTGTTTGTCACTTTGAATTCATTTCTGCTCTGTAAAATCTCTGAGCTATGGCGACCTCTGTGTTTCTACGATCATCTCTCAATAGACGAATGGTACCTTTCTTCTTTTGTCAATTTTCTATTTCTGCTTTTTTTTTAAAAATTTTTGTTTGGTTTTTTGTTGATGTTGTTGGAGTTGGAAGGAGAATTATGCAAATGGGTTGGACTAAATTTGCTTAATTTCTGGGTTAGTTTAGTTGGGGTTTTATTGTTGAATGTAATATTTGGTTATGTTTTTTTTTTAATTGATGTTCTCTGCATTTTGTGTAGGAGATTTTTTGTGTTTGTGTGTGTTATGACTATAATTGGAAATTTATGTGGGAATATGATTTTGTGGGTTTTAATTTGATACTCCCTCTGTTTCAAAATATAAGTTATTTACGCTTTACGAAAATTTGTTTTGACCACAAATATCTCTCAAATACGATAAGTAAAAATTATAAAAATTATACCGTTGGATTCGTCTTGAAAAATACTATAATAATATTATTTTTTAAAATTTTATATCAACATAAATTGAGAGTAATTAACAGTCAAAGTTCGATCTCGAACATCGTGCGTGCCTTATATTGTGAAACGGAGGGAGTAGCAAATTTGTTGGTAGTTGTTTAGTTGAGGTGGTGAATTCTACATGGGGCTAAGCTTAGCTCAGCCAGTGCAATAAGAGGTTTGACAAAATCGCCTCGTAATCGTGCTGTGAGTCGGGGTTTGAACTTGGGACCTTAAAGTACCTTTAGCGTGAGTGATGAGCCAAGTACTAAGTTGAAACAAGCTTAGAGAAACTATTGGTTGCCGAGGTTAATGGCGTAGAAAACGCTAAGGAAAACGTTTCGAAAGCCAGATGTTGTGTGTCCATGGCGTTTTTTTTTTGTGCATCAGAATTGTTGCATTAACTGGAGTGACAATTTGTTACAAGATTAGTGTAAAATCACTTTGTGGGAATTGATTGCATTATCTATTATATGATAGTACAGTTTGTTATATTGACATTTCACTATGTAGATAGGATGGCTGAGAGTGGGAGACAGTTAAAAGAATGTTGGTTGGGAACGGACTATTAGAATTGCTTGGGAACGGACTATAGTTTGTTTGGAATAAATGAAATCAGGGCTGTGGGCATTTGGCAGCTCAATCTCCGTAGAATATAGATGATAACTTAGGAACTTATCTTTGTTGTGTCATTATTGTACTAGATGATGAATACTTACAATTTCCTTAGAGCTAATAAGTGGATAGTTGATTGTATTAGTTGTTTTGACTAGTTGATTGTGTTAACTGTAGTTGATTGTATTAGCTGTTTGTATAAATATGTTTGGTAAGTAGTTGATAGCTAATTGGGTAAAATGATCAATAAAGTACATAATTCATTATTGTACTTTTTGTTTATCAATGTGTAAGCTTTTTCAAAAAGAGCTTTTTGGACACAATCAGCTTGTTCAAACCTCTCTTTACCAAACACTCAAATTAGAGGATTGAATCCTCTAATATGAGTCCAGACCTCTCTTTACTAAACAGGGGCCCAAGTCTATTAAGTGGACCTCTAAGTTCGAAACTTCTAATAACTTTTCTCCGACAGACTGATCTTTGTGCATCTAAGATTCTTTATTGCTGTTTTGTTTTCCGAAGAAAATGTTATAGAGCTTTTCTTTTGGTTTTGTACCCCGAGCATGTATATGTGTATGCTGCATGTACGAAACTGGGTACAAAGGTGGTGTAATGGTATAGACCTGTTTATTGGGCGGATTGGGCTTTACTGGTGCGGGTTAATAGTGGGTCCACCTTATTATTAGATCAAAACAGTCCGCGCCATGCGATTTGATCAGAGGCGGGCATACAATGGATTAAGCCATTTAGGAGACAGGAGTGAAGATAGGTAGGACAATTTGATACATACATGAAACTAAACCATATGTACATTTTCCACCTATCTTTCTTTTTTGTAATTTATCGGTGTATAGTCTGTAATTTGACCCTACAACTAAGTTTATTTGGCTACCCGCCCACAAAAGTTTCCGACAGCTGATGCCAATTGCATTGGATTAATTTGCTTTAACTTCTGGTTCAATCTTTTGGCTAGAAAATATCTTTTACTCTTTGGGATGCTGCTTGAAACTAAACTGCAGCTGCCGTTCTGACTTCTGATCTTTCCATGTACCTGATTCTTTCTGAAGAGAAGTCAAGTCTTGTTAGTAGCTAAAATATATCAGTAGGATTTTTGTGCAGCTTCTTTGTTGTTGTGTGAGGATGATGAGGTTGACTATTGCAACTTACTGTTACCCCAATTTCTCTTTGCAGTTGGCTGGCAATCTGAACTCGTCATGGCTTCCCCCAGCTTTGGTTGGTAGATGGATGAGTTTGACGAGGCAATTCAGGTATATGTTCAATATGCCTTGAAATTTGTGTTTCGCCTTTATTGTACACTTCTAAAATTATCATCCTATCTTGCAGCTCAAAACCCACGGGTAATGAAATTATAGGCATTGATCTGGGTACTACTAACTCATGTGTGGCAGTCATGGAGGGAAAGGTTGGTCTTCTGTATCCCTCTCTCCTAAAGCTTTTAGTTAAATAGGCTCATGCCTCACTTATGTCTGACTTGAAGTTGACTGATTCTGCAGAGTGCAAAAGTGATAGAGAATGCCGAAGGAGGTCGGACAACACCTTCAGTTGTTTCCTTCAATCCTAAGGGGGATTTACTGGTGGGAACACCTGCAAAAAGACAAGCTGTTACAAATCCACAGAATACCTTTTTCGGAACTAAACGTTTAATAGGAAGGCGTTTTGATGACCCTCAAACACAGAAAGAGAGTAAAATGGTTCCTTTTAAGATAGTTAGAGCTCCAAATGGAGATGCCTGGATTGAAACTACTAGTGGACAGCAGTATTCTCCTAGCCAGATTGGAGCATTTGTTCTGACTAAGATGAAGGAAACTGCAGAGGCTTATATAGGGAAGAGCATCTCCAAAGCTGTAATTACAGTTCCTGCCTATTTTAATGATGCTCAGAGACAAGCAACAAAAGATGCTGGAAAGATTGCAGGTCTAGATGTGCAACGAATCATAAATGAACCAACAGCTGCCGCACTTGCATATGGGTTGAATAACAAGGAAGGTGTTATAGCGGTTTTCGATCTTGGAGGTGGAACTTTTGATATTTCTATTCTAGAGATATCAAATGGTGTGTTTGAGGTGAGGTTGTGTTGGAGATTTAGAGTATAAAGTTTAATTCATATTATATTGTTTGAATCGCTTGGTTATGTTGTCGTAATTCAAACAATATATGTACTACTATGCTACGTCTGATTCGTGTTTAGTTTCATCGAAGTTTGATGAACAATGAACACTCGCTCAATGCATTCGCACCAAGAGGCACCAAGGGGTTGCACAGCTTGCACCTTGCGAGCCTTGGGCCTGCGCTGAAATTGATCGCACGGTGCAATCAGTGTCGCATCTCGCGACTCGCAAAGGATGTCGCACCTCGCGACATGCTTGACTGGGCGTGTTTTGCCCGTGCTGATTCGCGATTTTCTGACTGTTATTCAAAGTTTCGTTTTGTTGTCTGATGTTGAGAAAACTACTTCTCTCATTTGCACACAAACTTGAAAGATCAAAATCAGAAATTATTCATCACTAAAATCTCACAAACTCATTTTCAATTGATAGTGTTCATAGTTGACCACTATTGTTTTCTTCTTTGTATCTTGAAGGTGAATTCCGTGAACCCGTGCTATACGAATAGGGTTGGAATATTACTTTTGGGAAAGTGAATCACGCCTAAAAGATTGTTCATCTTGCGACCCTTGTTTTTCGTAATTTCCTTGACAGTTTGCATTCCACTTAGTTTTCATTTCCCTCTCTACGCTTGGGCTAGTTGGCTGATTGTGTTGTGTTTGCTCTTGTCAGGTAAAAGCAACCAATGGTGATACTTTTCTGGGAGGTGAAGACTTTGATAATGCTTTAGTTGAATTCTTGGTGAGTGAGTTCAAGAAAACTGATGGCATTGATCTATCACAAGACAAGTTAGCTTTACAAAGGCTTCGGGAAGCTGCTGAGAAGGCGAAAATAGAATTATCATCTACCACCCAAACAGAGATAAGCTTGCCTTTTGTTAGTGCTGATGCGTCTGGTGCCAAGCATTTTAATATGACATTAACAAGATCAAGGTTTGAGAGTTTAGTGGAACATTTAATAGTTAGGACCAGAGACCCATGCAAGAGTTGTTTAAAGGATGCTGGAATATCCACCAAAGATGTGGATGAAGTCCTTTTAGTTGGAGGAATGACTCGTGTACCTAAGGTGCAAGAACTTGTTAGTGAAATTTTTGGAAAGACCCCGAGTAAGGGTGTCAATCCTGATGAAGCGGTAGCAATGGGTGCAGCTATTCAAGGTGGTATCCTTCGTGGGGATGTCAAAGAGTTACTCCTTCTGGATGTAACTCCACTTTCACTCGGTATTGAAACCCTTGGTGGTGTTTTCACAAGGTTGATCAACAGAAACACTACCGTCCCAACAAAGAAGTCTCAGGTACGTCTAGCTACTGTTGTTTCCCTAAATAGGTAATAATAAAATCCAAGCTAATGCCTATCCTAAAGTAGTCGTTAAGCATTACATCAGAATAACATAATCATTTACAAAGAGAACACGACGACTTATGGCCTTTGTTCTTGGGAAAGCCTTGAGAAAATATTTTGATTTAAAGCCTCCCAAAGGCACACCTCCATTGCTACACGCCTGCTCCTGTGCCGAAAACATCTTATAGGTGATAGCTGCACTATCTTCACATTGAAAGCTTTGGCCTTGTGAAGAAGACTTCCATATGAAATTGGTTCACTGGAATTTGAGGAAGTTAATCTGATTCTAAAGTATGACAGGAAAAACCTTCATTTTTGATCATATGGAATTGAAAAATCTAAGGAATATAAATATGCGTTTTATCTTTCCTTTCCAATACTTGCTCTTTTTTCTTTCTCAGCACAGTCTGATTTTCTGATAGAAAAGGGGCTAGTCCATTGAAACAACTTTCAAGTTTCTAAATCTTGGATGTGCGTGCACTTTGAAGATTAGCAATTATTCTTCTCTCAATGGTCGATTATTAATGTTAAGTATGGTTTGCTGGGAGGAAAGAAAAAGTAAAAACAACACTAGTAATTGATGTGGGTTAAGTGTAATCTTATTTGTTTACTTGTCGCCATCCTTTGCAATTTGTATTAAAAGATTGAGTGGTTAAGGGCCTGTTTTCCGGATAGAAAGTTCTAAATGTGTGTCTTGCTGACAGATATTCTCAACAGCATCAGATAATCAAACTCAGGTAGGAGTCAAAGTTTTCCAGGGTGAGCGTGAAATGGCAACGGACAACAAGCTCTTAGGCGAGTTTGAACTTCAGGGAATTCCTCCCGCACCTAGGGGGGTCCCTCAAATTGAAGTGACATTTGATATTGATGCGAATGGCATCGTCACTGTCTCTGCTAAAGACAAGACAACAGGCAAAGAACAGCAAATCACCATCCGATCATCTGGAGGATTGTCAGAGGCTGAGATTCAGAAAATGGTTCACGAAGCAGAGTTGCACTCTCAGAAGGATCAGCAGAGGAAAGCTCTGATTGAGGTCAGAAATAACGCAGATTCTACAATTTACAGTATTGAGAAGAGTTTGTCAGAATACAAGGATAAGGTCCCCGCTGATGTAGTGAAGGAGATAGAAACTGCTGTAGCTGATCTTAGGGAAGCTGTGCAGAAGGATGATGCCGATATAATTAAAACCAAGCTTGACACGGCCAATGCAGCAGTTTCAAAGATTGGACAACATATGGCTGGTGGCAGTGGTGGTGATGGTGGTGCTGGGGGTAGTTCTTCTGGCGGGTCTCCAGGCGGTGGCGATCAAACACCTGAAGCCGAATATGAGGAGGTAAAGAAGTGAACTTTCGGTCGTTCTGGTAGGAGACTTGAATCCTTGTTCACACTTCACACCTCAGTTCTGTGATTTTGGTTCCTAGATCCTCTGTAATTATTATTTTGAGTAGAATTTTAATAGGAACTCTGGAAACAAGATTTGCGAAGCAATCTCTCATAGATTCTAGTGCTAAAAATAAACCAGTTCATGTAATTTCAGGTTCGGGTCAAGTAATGGTTCACATCAAGTTCGCAGTTGTTCTTTTTCCCATTAGTGCAGGACAACCTAAGCTTATAAGTTATAAGTATAATCCAAATATCTTGCAACCCGAGATACCACTACAATATGCATAAAATTCTGTTAGGTATTTTAACTCATACCTTAATAAAATAGATACATATCCACCATAGAGAGAATCATAGAAAGAAGCATATTAAGATGATCTGTCAAAATTTTTGCATTAACTAGTTTATGACAAATATTTACGATATGGTTAGTCTAAGAATCCATATTAGAATCCATAAAACATATTTGTAGATGTTATGGCGGAAGCGTTTAATTAACCAAAACAAGAACGCACATCAACTAAGCTCACACACAAGAACACAAGAAAGCGAATAAAGAACATACAAGATTTTACTAGGTTCATTATCAACGCGATAGCTACGTCCTCAAGGCAGGGGAAAACGATTCTTTCACTATGAACGAGATGATTACAAATTACAATATGCAAGATTCAATTGAATGGATTTCCAGTTGAATCTCAAAGACTCTCTCTAATCTTCTCTATTGTGTTTAAGCTAATCTCTCTCTAGTATTTTGTGGTAATCAGATCTCAAATATGAGTTAACATATTTATATGAACTCTAAAGACTAAAACCCTAAGTTGTCGAGAAAATCGAACGAGGAAATCGCCTTCGCGCTTCGCCTTCCGCAAATCGAAGCTCGCGACTCGCGAGTAGCATCACGACCCGCGACAAGCTCGCGACCTACGTCCTGTCTCAACTCGTGTAGAAACCAGCTCGTCTCCCCCCGCGACCGTGGTCGGGACTCGCGACAGACAATCTGCCGCAAGTCACAAACTCACAAATCTCCACCTTGACTTGCATCTACCATACAACTCCACTTCGAACAAAAAAACACATACCTGTTCAACAGGATACGAGATACTCTTTCCCCTCCTGCACTTGTATCTCGCCAAGATCGTTGACCACTCATCATGAACGACCGGGTCTCACAGCCTATGAGACCCGAGTTGCGCATTCACCCAAATCCCAATTTATTACCCGTCGAAAATCAAATCGCCTTCACTGAACCGCAAACACACTAGCTCCACCTTAATCAAGACCATCACTTTTCAACTCGGAATGCAGCTTCAAGTCAGAATCATCTCTAGCCAGTGTTGTACCTTGCAAATAATACAAGTTACCCAAACCCGACTTCACGCCACGAAGTAACTCACAAGAACCCTTCACCACACGCAAAACTCCACCCCTCCTTGGAATCGAAAACCCTTATTGTCTAACATCCCAAGAGATATAAGATTTTCCTTAAGCCGTGGAACATGCATCACGTCTCCAAGGTCCCTAACTCTCCCATCGTGCATTTTAAACCTCATGGAGCCTACTCCAACCACCTCACACACTGTATTGTCACCCAAAGTAACACTACTCTTGCATAAGCTATAGGTCGAAAACATCTCCTTGTTGGAACACATTTAGAAAGAATAGACCGTCTATTCTAATAATTTGATCATTTCTTATGACTTTATCAACTAAACAAGTCGATATTCCTAAACAAAATAGACAGGAAAAAAATGCAAGCCACCACTTCTTCCATGGCCACAAGTACATATGTAATATGTTGTTGTTTACGACTCAATCCGACTAAAAACAAATATCTTCCCCAGAAAATGAAAAAAGACAAGCAAAAAGTAGAAACAGAAAGAGGATTTATCGTTGAAAAAACCCGCGCTTTTTATTTTTGTACATTTCAGGGTAAAAATAAAAAACCGAAAACAACTTTCTGTTACAAGGGTATATCCGTCACAGAAGAAAAAGTTGTACTACCAGAACTCGCATTGTACTCGTGTTCTTGCTCAAATTCTGTACGTTAGTATTACTAGTCTTCTCCAATTCTTCTACTATAAAAACCCCCAAGAAAATCACTATCATTTTCACCTACAAATTATCAACTTTTCTACTAAAATTAGAAGCAAATATTTAGAAAAACAAGTTCAGAAATCATCGAAGAGATTTTGTAAGAATCTCTTCTTCTTTTAACTATTCATCGATGAAATTCGTAGCAAATTTGACTTTTTTATGTTGTGAATTTGAGTATTATTATTTAATTGGAAGACATAATGTTGAATTTAAAGTTAAATCTAGATTTTATTTGATGTGCGTTGACGTTTTGAATGATTTTGATGAAGAAGAATCAAAGATGTTGGTGATATTACTGGAGTAAGATTAGTGAAATTTGTTATAATGATATTGTTAAGCTAGTTATTATTGTGGCTGGATTAATGAATAACAAGTGACTTTAATTTTAAATTTTTGATATTTTTTTCCTACTTTTAAATATGAATTGATGATAATTTGTTGAAATGCATTGTAATAACTTTGATTATTTCTTGCAAAATTCAGAAATTGAACTGTATTTTTTCTGTTTCATTTGTTTTATTTAGTAGTAGCATTTAATGCAGTTTTTCATTCAAGGTTTTCTAATGATGTGTGATATGGAACTCTTCATAGGTTAAAACATGGAAAAGGAGCAAGAGAGAGAGTGGGCAGAAGCCCAGAATATAGCAGTGAGCATAGATCTTGTTGAGACGGCGAAAAAACAGCTGAAATTTCTTGCTGCTGTTGATCGGAATCGCCACCTGTATGAAAGCCCTGCTTTAGAATGGGCTATCTATAGGTATAATTTTGGTGCCTAATTTTGATCTCTGATATCTAATCATATGTACTTTCTCTGTTTCATATTACTCGCTATATTTTTCAATTCACGGACTCATAGGCAATTTTTGGAGAAGAGAGAGGTATAGACTAGAGAGTAAAAAGAAAAGGGACCCATGTGAGAGGAGAGAGATAGAGAGAGTTTATTGCTCAAATAGGAAGAGTAGCAAGTAATTCGAAACTTCCCACAATGGAAAGTGTAGCGAGTATTATGAAACGGATGAAGTAGTTATAGTTGGGGCTTTCTTCTCTTTTCCCTTTTACGGTCTCTTATTCATTGAGTTATCATCGCTACTGCTTAGTGAGAAGTTTGCAAGTTAGTAAACTATGAAACCGAGTATATATGTACTTCCTATGTTGTCATTTGTTTGGTTTATGTGTAGATATATCTTGGTAGTTCAATCTTACTTAGAAGGACAAGATATTGGTACTTTTGCACCTTATCCGATCCATAGAGAAGCATGAGGACGCAATGTACCTTATTACAAAAATTCCGATATCTTCTATATTCCTTTCTGTGTATGCTCATTGATCAAAATATTGAAGTTACAAAGGCTTGATAAAGATGAACTTACGGCCCATTTTGCAAGTGGCAATAAATGGTGGTAATATTAATGAATTTCGGTACATTTCTTGAGAAAAACTCCATGTCAATGTGTTTGGACACTTGTGTTACAACAATGGCAAAATGCTAACGACATAAAGCTGAATCACTTCTCTTAGCTTAGGCATGTAGCAATACACTTTCCTAATAGTGTAATATTATTGATCCTCTACAAAGAAGTAACGAGGTTACAGTGTTACACGATATCACTATTGAGATAGAGATACAATGAGATTACATATAATCCAAGTTACTTGTTTAGATTATATAATACTTGTATTATGTATTGGTTATTAATTTATAAGTCTAATAAAGAGAATAAGCGATGTAAAAATACAAGTTAGACACCTTAACATTCACAACGAGGTATGTTTTATTATATTAAATATTTTATAAGTTTACTAAGGAGAGAAAGCAACAGATGTAAAAAGTTCAAAATTTTCTTCTCCGGAACTTATACACAAGCTCACAGAGAGGTATGGTTAAATGTTAATTTATGTACTTTCAAATTTCAATAGCTAGTTGTCTTGTAACAAATAACTAAGTATTAGTCTACTTTATAGTTTCCAAACTTTAAAACACGTGGAACAATATAAAATGAAGCATGGCGTTGCTTCATTCCCATACCAAAGTGCCAGTTTATCATGATAATTGCTTCATGCCATATCATTAAAAAAATGATGTATTTAATGCACCACATTTAAGTTAATCTCAAGTAGTAATAGATAATAACGAAATTTTATGAAGAAAAGAGATGTTTTGGGTTGGACAAGCATTACCATGGACATTGATTTGAGATTTTTGCACTAAAAGTCATTCTGTTACCACTATTTATGACCAACTACCAGATGAGCTTTTTTGATTGAGAAAATCTTTGATGTGAAGATGAAGTTGATGTTGATCGGTAAAAAAATATATTATGATGTTGATGTTTTGTGACTTCTTCTTTTTTCGATTCGTGTTAATGGTATTAAGGCTGTACTCTCTCATAGTTTCTTGGTTGTACTTAATTTATTATGCCTCTCGCAGGTACAACGCCTTTTGGCTTCCCTTGCTCGCAAAACATTCGGAAAATCCTGTCTCGGAAGACCCGATAGTGGTTCCTCTTGATTGTGAATGGATTTGGCATTGCCATAGGCTCAATCCAGTAAGGCTTTTGGAGATTAATGTTTTCCTATTTCCTTTACTTTTCTAAAATGTTGGTGAAATATGTATTGTGTCTCCATGAAACAGGTTAGATATGAATCAGATTGCATGGAGCTGTTTGGAAGAATTCTTGGCACCCGTAAGATCATCTCATCTGTTCAAGGAACTTCGAAGACTAATACTGAGGAGATATGGAATAAAATGTATCCTGAAGAACCTTATGAGCTTGACTATAATCGACCTTTCCCAGGAGATGTCTTGCAACAGAATTCTAGAGGTGATAAATTTACCAGTTATGATCTGGTTGCTGCTGCAAGAAGACAGGTCCCCTTCTGTTATCAGGTAGTCGATGCACCTACCTGTGAAAATTTATAGTAATCCCGCTCCTGTAAAGAACAGAAACTTAATAGGAGGTCCAAATTTGGTTCCCTTTCTGGTTCTTTCTATTTTATATTATCAGATATGCCTCATTTTTAATGACCACTCGACCAGACTGAAGTAGTTTTTTGGGATATCGTTGCATTGATTCTGAATGATAATTGAGGCCTTGTTTGAGTTGGGTAGGTGGTACCATTCCTGCTCAAAATGTCAGAGCAGTATTGCTCAACCAAATTTTATATTCTTGTCTCTCTGTCTTGGATATCTTTCTTTGGAGGGTAAGCAAGGGATACTAAATCTGTATCTTCTCATGCCTTTCTCGGATCCTGACTCCTGTTCTCTTCCTTCCCTATACTTCCCTCTTTTTGTACACCTTGTTAATAATACTTCTATCTACTATGGAAGGTAAAAGTTAAAAGAGTCAATAGAAGAGGAAACAAAGAGAATATAAAAAGACGAGGAGTCACCAAATTATCTTGATTAAGTTAGAATTGTAAATGTTTCCATTTAGGTTTGACATTACATAGAACCTTGTGAGGGTTTCCTCTTCGTGTTACATGAAATTGTCTAAACTTCAAAGACATTGCTTTAAGTCCTTGTAGCAATGTAGTATTTCTGGTTTCCTTCTTCTGTGACTTGTGAGCTCATAATTTAAGCATGTTGTCTAAAGCTTGTGTTAGTCTTGCTTCTGAAATTATATGTATTAGTTGTGTCATTTATATACTAATCTTGCCAAATTATTGCTTCTGGGCAGGTTTCGAGGCCACATATGTCTGATGATCTATTTCTTCAGGAAGCACTAGCTAGATATAAAGGGTTTTTGCATCTTATCAGGACAAACAGGAAGAAAGGCGTAAATCGGTTTTGTGTTCCTACGTATGATGTTGACCTTATGTGGCACTCACACCAATTACATCCAGTTTATTACTGTAAGGACCTTTGTAAATTATTGGGTAAGGTGTTGGAGCATGATGACACTGACTCTGACAGAACAAAAGGGAAGAAACTAGACACTGGATATTCTGAAACTACCAAGCAGTGGGAGGAGACCTTCGGCTTAAGGTATTGGAAGGCGGGGTCAATGTATAGAGGGATTACCCCAACCCCAGTTACCCAAATTCCATTCCCATTCACGTATAAGGGAAAGAAGTTACTTGCACCATACAACTGTGATGAAATTCAATTTCCAGAGATGAAATCTGTCGAGGTAGTTATGACATTATGACTAAATGATTTTCTTGTTTCCTTCCTTTTCTGTATCTACTTTATATAATTCTAATTGGTTTAATACATGTGGAATATGTTGGATAAACAAATTAATCTGCTAAGTAACCATACTTCTGTACAAGCTACGTAGTATGGGGTCCAAGGCCAAATAATGTGAAAAGAACCGATAATCCCTCAAAATATGACTCTTACGTGCTGCCAGGTTGCTTGTTTTGTAACTTCAATTTGAATGGGAACTGAGTCATCTGTACAAGTAGTTTATGATCAGATGGATTCTTAAGATTCTATTGCTTAAACTTTAATGGTATGCTTGCCATTGAAGCTTTTGTATAATGATTGGCATGGCCCTACCATGTAGATTGGATGCTATTTCCTTTCATTGAAGTTCTCCTAATGCGATATAAACATGTCAAATGCTTCATGATTTCGGTGAGTATTTTTAGCTGTAGTTAGTTAATTCGCGGTGAAGATCAAGTGTAGCCTGCAATCTTCTTTGATCTGACAATTTGATGTCTTTTACTATCATATACACCATTAACATGTTCTTCTACCTCTGTTTTTCAGGCTCTTTTGGAGTTTGTAGAAATAAAGAATTTACCAGAGGCTTACAAAGGAAACCTCCGTGCCTCATTCAGTAAGAAACAACCTGATAGGCTTTTATATGCAAAGAGGACACTGAGTATATTATCTGAGTCAGAAACAAAACAGGTTGCTTATTTCCAGTGTGAGCCTACTGGAGAGTTTCTCTTTGAACTTGTATATCATTTGCCTTCGAACATACCATTACCTAAATCCTTCAAGCCATTTGGTTCTTGCTCCCTATTGTTGGAAGAACTCTTGGCTTCTGGTTCTCAACTTTCAGTAGATAAATGGCTCCCAATAGTTCCTGCACCTGGCATTGAAGCTTCTAAGCCAATCCTTCTGCATGTTTCTCTTTCATTTACCCTTCCAACACCAGCAATCCAAGCTTTTCATCTGGTGCAATCTCAGCCTTTTTGTAAAGGTTCTTGTTTATTCCCACTTCCCAAGATAGGGATGGTTAAACATGCTAAGAGCTGCACCAGTGTCGTTGATGATGACGGAAATGATATCCTCAGCCTTCAAATGAGGTACGCATAAAATTCTGTACATATAAAGTCTGACCTTCAAACCTTTCTATGCTTACCTGCTTATGAAAAAATCATATATGTATTGAATAAAGCACATGAAAACCAAACTTCACTCAGTTTGGTGGTTTGCTTGTGTCACTTGATGACCTTAAAGTTACCGAGGTCAAGTCCTCAACTCATCCGTGGAGGTTCCCCCAAGCTACTTTCCCCTGTCTCCTCGTATACCTGGGCTCAACATTAATGGCAGCCTTTGGTTAGTCAAGCCTAGTAGGGGACCATCCCTTGCCTCTCCCACCCACCCACCCTCACTCCCCCCAAGAAAAAAGGAGAATATTTGAAAGCTTTTGAGTAGTATTTATAAAGGGGAAGAGGCACAGGAAGCCTGAAAGACATGAATTGAGGAACTAAGATTGATGCATGTTTATACTTCCTTTCATGAGTATTTCCTGGTGTGTATGTTCAAACATTGAACTCAGTTACTATCGAAAGAAAATGATGGTCTGTGGCTGTGTCAGCATGGCCTGAATAATTTGTGAAGTGTCTCCTTTTGTAGTCTGTCTTCTTTTCCTTGCATATTTATTATAAAGGAGATTGCTTCTCATAAATATCTCTCTCCTTAGGATAGAAACCTGAACCTCAGTTTGTTGCCATAATTAGTTAAATTGATGTTTAAACTAGCTTACTAGCACTAGGCTGAATTTCTTGCTGTAGCATCTAAACACTTCATATTATTACATGTGATGGAAGCCTATTAAAATTTTGCTTTTAAGGTCACGAAACCATTCTCCTTTCCCAGGGACTTGAGCAAGGACATGACAAGAAGCACTCCTGATTTGTTGAAGGAGGTACACTATGTCACAGACTCTGGTGAAACACGTACCATGGCTCAATTTCAAGGAAATAAATGGTTTATAAAGGGGATCCACGGCTCTTTCGAGCTTCACAACACTTCTGGAACTGATGGTCATCTCTTTGATCTTGTTGGTCATAGGATGGTAAATAGTGCTGTTTGCTTATCTTTAATTAGTACCTTGAGCAATAACTGTTTTCTGAACCTATAAGCTTTCCTTAGCCCCTTCCAAGAACCCCATAAAACGGCTGGCAAATCTTTTTTGTAAATTCCTGTTATCAATGGAGCTTTTCCTGAAATACCTCAAGTAGCTAAAGAGAACCTGATTCATTTACGACTAAAGTCATACTTCCTCCCGTTTCTTAAAAATTGCAACACTTTGACTTTCACACTTGTCAACATACGACTTTGACCATCAATATTGTTAATCAGTTTTTAGTAAACACAATGAAAATATTGATATTTTGATATTATATACATGTTGCAATTTTTAAAGAATGGGGAAATTACAAGCCTATGTTGGTCAAAAATGTTTAGTAAATTGGATATTTGTTTGTATAATACTTCATAGCTAAGAGCAAAAAATCATTGCATAGGTGAAACTCTTTGCTGGAAGGAGACTGGACTATGAGCCCACACACTGTGAAAAGCAAAGAAGTGAGCAAGATTTTATGACTGCTGTTGAATTCTCTGGAGATTTTCCTTATGGAAGGGCTGTGGGATTAATAGATTTCAAGCATGGAATTTTCAAGGTATCTTTCCATCATTAAGGACTATATTCTGTAATTCTGTTCCCCTATTCTAATTTCTTTTGGCTCACTTCGATTCCTATTGTGAGCAGGTTGAGGATGAATGGATGATGCTAACTGGCATTACTCTAGCCTTTATTTTATCTGACATTCTGAGAAGAGAGGGTGGTTTCGCAGCCAAAATAGTAGGTTCTCCTGGTATCCTGGAAAATTTAACGGAGGCCAAAGTCGTGGCTGCTGATGGCGATACGGAGAATGCAAAACAAGGTATCTCTCAAAGTGGAGGTTGTGGGAGTGGCTGTGGCAGTGGATGTGGGAATGCGGTAAACAGCGGTGGATATGGCGGATGTGGTGCTGGCGGATGTGGCAGTGGTTGTGGAAGCATGGCAAAATGTGGTGGATGTGGAGGCGGTGGGTGTGGAAGCATGGCAAAGTGTGGTGCATGCGGCGGTGGATGTGGTGCTGGTGGATGTGGAAGCATGGCAAAATGCGGTGGATGTGGAGGCGGTTGTGGTGGTAGTGGTGGATGTGGAAGCATGGAAAAATGCGGTGGATGTGGAGGTGGTTGTGGTGGTAGTGGTGGATGTGGGAGCATGGCAAAATGTGGTGGATGTGGGAGCATGGCAAAATGTGGTGGATGTGGCGGCGGTTGTGGTGGTAGTGGTGGATGTGGAAACATGGCAAAGGGCGAAAGTGGCGACTTGCCAATGATGGAGTCTGCCATAGCGAATGAGCCTGTTGCAGCCTAGTCAATCAATAATATCTTTAAATTTGTGTGCGCGGAGCTTGGAGTTCAAGTTAGTTTGTATCTCTTTATGCTGTTAATATCTGATGTTCTGATAATGTGTATCTAAATAAGTCTGGTGTCTTGTGGTATTTGCAGTGTGGATTGATAAATAAATATCCCTTGTACTAAAAATAACATGCTTCAAATTCTCATCTCACAATTCACAAAACAATGCTTGTCACTGTGTAAATATATTCAGCTTCTGGGCTCATGTATGTAATGAAGAACTCCTTGCTTACTGTATTGCTGTCCAAAATATAATATGTCTACTTTCATTTATTTTTTTGAGGAGATTGTTTCTTATTCTCAAAATGATTACTTTTTCTTTGTTGTGTTTGCATGGAGAAATAATAAATTGTATGATCTTTTATGTATCGTGATTAAAATTATTCTGCGAAATTCGAAACTCAATTAAAAATAGTTGCAGAATACTGTTTCATACAGTTCAAGCTAGCTGGGATATGCACCCTCTGATGAAGTTTGAAAATTACTACTTGTTTCATTTCTTTTTAGCTGGCAATTCTCTTCAATCACTTTCTTGACTTCAAAATTTTTATTGCTGGATTTTACAAAAATGGGTTATTTTAGTTCTTTCTAATGTTCTACATAGCCAATTACTTTCATCATCACACTGATTACTCCTAACTTTCCTAGGCAATATTTAGTGGACAAGAATGTTGTTGTGTCCATTAAAGTGATATTAGAGTAGTAAATATGTTACAATTCATAGAATTGTTTTAGTGAGAAAACACAGAAAGGAAATCAATGGAGGACACAGCAAAATTTTCTCCATCACTGCTCTACATTGGGAGCTCAAGCTTAGAACTAATTCTTATTACTTGAGAGAATTCTTACAAATGTTGGATGCTCTAAATTTCTGAATGAATGAAACTATTACATAAGAAGTTCTATTTATACAATAACAGAAAGAAAGAAACTAACTAACTAAAAATATCACTAACAAACTTGTAACAAACTTTGTAACTGATTATGCTGAGCTGGCAAAGTTTCCATCAGGTGGCTGTAGCTTTTTTTGACAGGAAGAAAAATAGTTTCATTGATAAGGGATAGTCAAACGGCACTTACAATCAATTGATGAAAAATCGAAAATTCCAACATAGGTATATAACACCTCAGAACTAGATACATCGCAGATTTGATAAAAAATAGCCTTAATAAAAAACTTCATCTGAAGCTATACAATCTGTGAGTTCGCCCTGATTCGGCTTAACTTCCGCTGATGCATAGTTGTTTGGGTGAAAATACTTCCGTTGTCTTCTAGATTCTTACAGAGAATAGTGATTGTTAGATCTTCCTTCTTCATTAGACGAACAAAAAAAGAAATGGAACATCCTAAAATAAATACCATCTTAATGATGGGATATACTTATTGGAAGCAATTAAAAAGGTTTTTGGGGCTTACCACCGGTATGAACACCAGTGGAAGCCCCTTGTTAGGAAGATCCAGAAGTAAAGGTGAATTTTAAGTACAAAGTGAAGACGATCACAAAAAATTCTCAAAAGACGATCAGCCTTTTCATAATAACCTTAATGTAGCAACGCCAAATTACCAATCGTCCGTTACATCGGGCCAATCCTTCAGGGGGCTCAAACAGCTCGTACGCAAGGCAGTCCTGAAATCTTTGAAGTCCTCCTGCATTTGTTTCACCTCCTCCTCATAAATGATAAAATCTTTGGCGAAAAAGATTGCAAAGGCAAGATGTTCTGCTTCAACGGGCTCTTTCTCAGCCTGGGCCAACATAAACGCAGTCATATATATATGATAAGGGGGATGACCATGAGCTTCAGCAGCAATTCTTGAGGTTAACTCATCCCCAAACACAGTACGTAGCCCCCATCCGCTCTTTTCAAAAGCCCATAAGAAATGATTCCTATTGATAAAACGACTCCCTTCAGCCCTACGTCGAAGTTCAGCAACTTTAATCAAGCCCAATAAATCCACAGATGGACACTGTCCTACTCCTACCCTACGACGATATTCCTCAACTTTACTCATGTACGATTCACCCGGAGGACCATCACAAAACTCAATATCAAACAAGTGAATATATGGCATTACTGAAGAAAGAGCCTCTCTCTGAACCCCAAGTTTTTTACCCGAAAAAATTATCACGAAGTGCAATCTTATACGCTCATAAAAATCTTTAAATGACTCTATGCCTCGCACAAATAAATTCCTGTTTGAACTAACATCTAAGCCATAAAAGGATTCAACATTGATTTTCTCCACAGCAATTTCAAACAGAAGATCTTGGAATTCAGTACTTTCCCCCGTAAGCATCTCTAACAGTAGAGACGTATATCGATCAACCGAATAACCAAAACAACTCTGCGCCTTTCTGATTGCGTGCTGAATGTCATCATCAATAGCACTCTTCCCACATTCCTCGTCATACTCATCGTAATCCAGAACCGAATAAGGCTTCCACTCCGGATGAGTCTCATATCTCGTCAATAGAGTAGCAAGATCATATTCGTTCAAAAGAGAGTATATATCCAGATCAGATTTTTTACGAACAATCCACTTGCAAGCCTCATAAACTTGTTTCCTCATCTTTACAAACGCTTCACATGATGCACCCGATACAGATCGTCCTTATCATAGAGCAAGTACAAGAACATGGCAACTCCATCAACCAAACTATGGTAAAGTTCATCCGAAACTTCCTTGCACAATTCCAGGATAAATGAACACTTATCCAAGATCAATGCTTTTA
The DNA here is from genome assembly GCF_026745355.1 of Beta vulgaris subsp. vulgaris. Taxonomy (NCBI): domain Eukaryota; kingdom Viridiplantae; phylum Streptophyta; class Magnoliopsida; order Caryophyllales; family Amaranthaceae; genus Beta; species Beta vulgaris. The sequence continues at coordinate 69,098,992 of NC_079207.1, forward strand.
ATGCAGCTTCCTCTGTTGCATCCAGACGAGATTGTTCATCATTAATGGAGTCCAGAAATTTGAGCTTCTTTGGCAAAGGTTCATCGTCGGAACTTTCACTTCCTGTCCCGGACCCCAACATCGACATCCTGTTATGTTTCATGATATCACCTCTTTTGCGAATTTCGAAACCTTCAACCGAGAATTTTGGGTTTGAACAACCGATTTTTGGATAGAGATCGAGAAGTTTTTGAAATTGAAAAGAAATGATTTTCGTTATCGTTTTCTAGATTTATAAGAATAATATTCAAGAAAGAGAAAAGATATCAGAACGAAAGAATGAGAGAAGATATCGGTTTCGTGAGGAAAACTATATAGAGAAACATAACATAAATTTAACCTAACACAACTTAACCTAATGGGCTATGGCCCAATACTCTTAACACCCCTACAAAGATTCACAATTGAGACCAAGAAGAAAAGTGATGAAAAAACAAAGAGAAAGAAGAAAGAATGAAGGAAAAACCTTCAAAAAAGAAGAAAAACCTAGCGACGGAGGCTAGGAAAAAACCTCCCAAGGAGAAACCCTAGAGGGAACCCGTAGATAGATAATTGTTAATACAAGCCTAAAACTTTTACAAAACCATCAGGTGGTTGTAGCTGCTGATGGTTTATCATCTCTTGGCATTTGTAATGTTATATTTAACAAAATAGTGTATTGGAATAACCATCAACAAAAAGAAAATCTGTTCGTGCATAATATTGTTCCATATTTTGAATCAAGAAAATTTTCTAATTAACTACGAGAAATTGAGCTAGTATTACATGAGATGCTCTCACTCACATTGGGCAGGATATTCAAGGGGAAAATAGGAGGATCTTTGAAAGAGAAAATACAAGCCTTTGATTTCTTAATCAACGACTGATATTTAACGAACTTCACCATGTAAAGTTCTTTCGAAATTCTAGAGGATTTCAACATATTAAAATGTGTCAAAAGTTATCCTCTAACTTTTATAACATTAAAAAACAAAAACACCCCTTACAAAGTTACAATAACTTATGATTTGAATTTTTTTTTTGGGCCCCCAAATGAGGACCCGTGGTAAGATGAACACCTCTAGGTGGCCCTTGCACAGGGCCACTTACCCAGAGGCCCAACAAGCTCCAACCCCCCTCCCCAACAATATTGAAATTTGCTTCCACTAAGATTCGAACCTTGGCCTCCCACGAGGGAGATAGGAAGCGATACCTATTGGACCCAAGGGTCCTTGGATATGAATTAATATAAGACACATTTATATGCAAATGTTAACAGCATAATTTGCAAGTAAGACACAATAATATAGGTTAATTCAGAAATGTAAAAAGAAAAAAAATAACTCTCCAATAACTTTCAGAATATATATTAGGAATCACTAGTGGAAAAATGAAGAAGGGCTGCGCTAAAAAAGGCATGTAGGGCTGCGCTTTTTGACAGCAGCCCTTCACTTTTTAAGTAGGGCTGCGTTAGAAAAGCGCAGCCCTTAAGCTAGAAGGGCTGCGCTAGTTAGGAAAAAGCGCAGCCCTTCTAGCGCAGCCCTTCCTACCAAAAAAAAAATAAAAAAATAAAAAAATTTTTTTGTCATTTTTTTACTCATAATCTCACATTTTCTGAAATTAAACAGAAGAGAAGAGAAACGAAATGAAAATACTAAACCCAAAACAATAAAAAGAATGAAACGAAGATGAAAAAAAGGAACAAAAACTAATATACAAAGAGAAGTATACAAGAAGTATACAAGAACATTAATCAAAACAAAGATAAAATACAAGAAATTATATACAAAGAGAAGTATACAAGAACATTAATCAAAATAAACAAAGAGAAGTATACAAGAATAACATTAATCAAAATAAACAAAGAGAAGTATACAAAAACATTAATCAAAACAAAGAGAAGTATACAAGAACATTAATCAAAACAAAGAGAAGTATACAAGAACATTAATCAAAACAAAGAGAAGTATACAAGAACATTAATCAAAATATATAAACAAAAAGAAGTATACAAGAACATTATAGATCTGAAAATACAAGAACTACAACCTAATAATGTTTAAATACATAAAACAAAACCCAAATACATAATTTAAGGGAAAAAAAATTCGGAAAAACTGAAAATGGCTATTTGGAGGCTTAAACGAACTCGGATGGCTTAAAAAGCGTAAACATCACGGCATAGCGATGAGTTTGACTCGTTGGCTCGTTCCGCTTCCGAAAAGGTATCACAATAGGCAATCGGACTCCGTCGCCATGTTTAGTGCAAATCATTTCAAGGTTTTTGTCGCAAATGTTTATGGGAGTTTTTGAAGAGAGAGAGGATGAGAGAGAAGGAGGAAAGGAATAATGAGGGACGTGAGAGAGGAGAAAGAATGAGGGATAATATATTTGACAAATCCCCGCTCAATATTTCAAAGCCCGCGATTCCGAAATTTCAAATTTTTTCAGGAAGGGCTGCGCTTTTTAAAAAAGCGCAGCCCTTCCTGCGCAGCCCTTTATGTTTTTTCCCCTAGTGAATAAATATTGTATCATGAAGAAAAACTGAAGTCCTCAGCACCAAACGATGCTTACACTTGAAGTACAAGTAAAAGAAGAAAAAAAAAAGGAATACACATTCATTTACTCCAAAAAAAGAAATCAACAACAGAGACAGAGGATAGATGGATCGCAACAACACCCATCAATTAAGCAGCAGCAACACAGAACAGCCAAACTGCAAACACAATATATTGCATAAATTAGTTTTACCAGCCACCAAAACCCAACTTCATTATGTGCATTTTTCTAAAGAATAATACTATCAGGCAGGATCTAATTGAGAGTGTGTTCTCTTCACCTTAATTAAAACAGGTTCCAACTTTCAAGATTGAACATGTCCGATTAGAGCTAATTAGGTCCAATCGAATATGAACATATATTGATTAGGAAAGATAATTGGTTCAAAGATCAACTCTTACTAAGTTACTAGCCTGCGAAGCACACCAGCTCAGAGGTTGGATACAAAGCTAAACAACCCAGAAGTAAATGCTCAATATATTATTAGGATAAAGATTCGAATCCTAAAATTCGAAACGATACTCCACTGAACTACCACCTCTCACTCGAATTTGTCACAATATATGATTTCAAGTAATCAATATTTCTGCATATACTAGTTTCGAAATAAAGTAGTTTATTTACAACCTATACCTATATTTTCACCCAAAAAAAAAAAACCTATACCTATATTTGTTTTCCTTTACAAATACTACAATATTAAAAGAATTGTTTAACTGATCATTTACAGTCTAAAAGACAGTTCCTTTACAAAATTCCACCATGAATTACAAATTTACAACTAAAAATTTTCAAAAGCTAATTTACATCAAAACAAAATAAAAAATTATGATCATATTATTAGCAAACAAAAGATTAGAAAAAAAATCATAACTTATTTTCACTCCATAATTTTATTATAACACTAAAAATAAAGATAAAAATTTGAGAGAAAAAGGGTATGAAATAGTTACCAGCCCTCAATGAAACCAGATTGATTGACATTCTTGGGTGGAGGTGGAGCAGCATATTGATATTGTGGAGGTGCCATCACTGGAGGACCTTGATAATATCCTTTATTTTTTTCATATTTCAGTGACAGTATAAATAATTCAATGATTAATGATGATCAAAATCCAAAAATAACTTACTGTCAAATTTAATTTCTTGAAAGAACATATTCATCAGGGAAATACAAAAATTATGTGTGAATGATTATATTGTAGCTAATTATATAACCTAAGAAGTAAGAACATAAATTAGGAGGAACAGAGTTTATCAAATAGTAGTATATTCTTAATCATTAAAGAGAAACTATTATGCATGAATTAATTGATTGTAAAAAAGAGATTAAGAAAAATGGGCACTAACCTTGAGCAGGGTAGGGGTAAGCATCCTTTGGGTCGCTCATCTTTGATTTTGCAGAATTCTAGAGACGCACTACAAGTTCAACTTGTAAAAAAAAACAACTCCTAACTTTTTACTCCCTTCATTTCATAATATAATACATTCGCATTTTACGAAAATTTATTTTGATCACAAATATCTCTCATAATATATGATAAATAAAAATTATACCATTGAATTCGTTTTGAAAATATTATAATAACGTTGTTTTTTTAAATTCTATATCAACATATATTGATAGCAATTAACGGTCAAAATTCGACCTCAAACATCGGCGTGTCTTATCTATTGAAATGAAGAGAGTAAATATTTCATTAAATTATATCCGCTCATATTTATTACAATGACATCTATGTTGTCGATTGAAAAATCTCAAGTGTACAATTTCCACGAAAACAGTTGGAAAATTAAGAGCAAGGAAAAGGATTGGAGTTACAATAAACAAAATTGAGTGTGATAGTTTAATTTTTGGCTTTTTGCCAAGAATTTCATATTCTAAATCGTATTGACTTAATTATACAAAAGTCGACTTCTTGAATAAGCGTTTCTTAGGACCTGTCCTCCCCAGCATATTTTCAGTTCAGCTCTAATCAGTTCAGTTCAGCTCCAATCAGTTCAGTTCAGTTCAGCTCAGTTCAGTTCAGTTCAGCTCCATTCTTTTATAACCATTTTGTTAAATATTATTATTATGTTGGTATAATTTATTTTACTAATTACTCTTATTATTATTATTATTATTATTATTATTATTATTATTATTATTATTATTTTATTATTATTATTATTATATTATTATTATTATTATTATTATTATTATTATTATTATTATTATTATTATTATTATTATTATTATTATTATATCATTACTATTAAGTATTATTATTATTTTTTTTGAAAGAGAAATTTCATTAATTGAAGGACAAACGGCATCTACAATAGATATTAAAGAAAAACAAGATACAATTAAACAAGATTAAATCAAATTCGTTTTCGAAGAAACTATAATGAACCAAATCGAGCAATACAGCGCAGCCCCCTTGTATTTGCTGAATCAAACAGCTATTGATGAGGAAGTCCATCATTCTGACATAGTTTGGGAAGAGCATTCTTGATCGAACCATGTTAATCGCATCTGAGATTCCAATACCTTCCTGTTGAATCTCGAACTTCAACCAATAAGAACAATTTTTCATACCTAAAAACAAAAAAACTACACTCACAACTTCCATAGGGGAGAAGGAGATCTCCACAACAGAGACTAAAAACCCCGTAACAGGGTTTGAAGAAATCTCATAAAGAGATACTAATTTATTCAACAAAACAAGAAAATGAAATAAAAACTGAAAATAAAAGCGGAAAAGGGGCTTACCATGGATGAAATCATCCATGGCCGCCCCTAACTGATGAAGAAAGGGTAGAGGAGGCTAGGGTTTTAGAGAGAAAAAAGAGAGAGGGCTAGGGTTGTCAAGAAACTTTATTATTATTATTGTTGTTGTTGTTGTTTTTATATATTATTTTGTTTATTATAACTTTACTCATTATTACTACTATTATTATTAGGAGGAACATGGTTTAGGTCAAAGCACAAATAAACCCACGTTTTTTAGCCCATAAACCAATCAAATCGCGTCAAGACGGTTTATGATGTAATTTTCGCGGTCCAACCCAATCATTATTTTTATTACTAAATATTATTATATTATTAAATCTAATTATTAAAATAGTAATATTAATTTACTTCTTAGATATTATCGTTATTATATATCATCAAGTATTATTATATTAATACAAATAATATAAAATAATTATTATTAATTATCATTATTATCATTAATTATTATTATTAATTTATGATTATTAATATTAGTATTTAATATACATATTATTATTGTTTAAATATTATTTATATATTTATTACATTCAATTCAATTCAATTCAATTCAATTCGGTTCGGTTCGGTTCGGTTCGGTTCGGTCAGCTCCAATCAGTTCAGCTCGGCTGTTTTATGCCAAAGAGAACACGCCCTTAATAAATGCATTACATTGTCTTTTTACCTTATTTGAATATCAACTTTGACTATATTTAAAAACTAATTTATAAAAATAAATATAATTGTTTAAATTGTTGTTGAGTTAATCTTAATATATTTTCATTATATAATTTTTTATTAACTTTTAATAATATCAATATAAATTAAAGATATTGATAGTTTAAGTTATACATCAACTAGTGTGTCAAGTTAATATGATGGATATAAGAAATACATGAAATATATCACAACCCCAAATAATCCTTATACAATTCCTCATTAGCTCTTCAAAAACCTATTATGCTGCCTATAAGGCTACAAGTCCACGAAGTCTAGAAGATACTTTTTTCTGGGTAAGGAGAAGGTCCCTAATCGGATCGAAATTTCGTACAAGTCAACTCGATCCTTGTTTGCAGGCAAGGCTTCTTAGGAGTAGGGGAGAAGGATAAAGGGAAAATCTCCACTCTCAAAATGCCTCTAGTAGAGTTTGATCCCACAACCTCAAATTTGTGAGATACAAACCAAACCACTAAACAAAGTAATACTCGATCAAGTCCAGAAGATACTGGATATTATGTATATTAGGTATTTGTAGCTAAAATTTAGAAACAATTAACTCTATGTACATGTGGTATTCTTTTATACTCTTTGGTGTTTCTTAATTGGAAAATAAATTATTCTTGATTAAATAGCATCAATGTTTCTAGGTTTTACTCCATCTCAAATTGTACAACTACTTGTATATCTATATATGCTCCCTCTTTTTCTTATATCTTCCTGCCACCATCTTTGCTTTTTGGAAAAAAAATCTTGCTAACAGACGCTCCGGAGCGCTAGATAAGAAATATATTGTTGTACTTAATTATTCATATTTATACAAAATAATAAAATAACGTATAATTCCAATGCAAAGCATTTAATGTTTTTTAAAAGGAAAGGGGAAAACATTTAATTTAAATGCAATGCATTTAAATAATTGCATTGGAATTATACATTATTATATTATTTTATATAAATATGAGTAATTAAATAGAACAATATATTTCTTATCTAGCACCCCCAGGGCGTCCATTAGCTTTTGCCATATTGGAATTCAAATTCCATGTTTAATTGTCATAACTTAAATATAATCAATCACACTATTTATCGGGATTTTAATCTCTATCAAACTAACAGTTTAGTTTATATATTAGGAGAATATAGTGTCATTATGTTTCCAACAAAAACAACAAACGATATTACACGTCATGTGATAATTTGATAAAAAGAACAATAACTTATATGATAACACGTAACATGTATGATACTTTCTCATCAAAGTGGATCAACAAAAGAACATATACATCTATGGAAAATTCACTAATAAAAGGAGACTCATGACGGTGGATTATATTCCTTTTACACTAACTCCTTTAGATGATGCTTGATTCTACTAAAGGAGTACTCTATAGTAGTATATCTTTATATTTTTGGTTTTTTTTTACGTTATACTCTTGTGTTTTTTCCAGTTTCTATGTTGTAACTTAACTTTTTAAAAATTCCACATAGTACCCTCAAATTTACCTTTTTTTAATGCATGATGTCCAAATTACTAATTATATGTCATTAATTTCATTTATTTTTAAAATTTATCGGAATTAATTTGACTTATAAATAGTATAACCCTTAAAACGACTATTCACTAATTAGATTCGTTCCACCGGATTATAAAAAGTAGACGAAAATAATGACGTATATCAACGGTAAGAGTATTTTGCATTAAAAAAGGTAAATTTAAGAGTACTGTATAAAAAAATTTAAAAGCTTGAGATACAAGGTATCAATTGAAAAAACACAAAGTATAATGTAAAAAAACACTTATATTTTTGTTATATATATTACTACTATGTTTGTCAAAGGACCAACTCAACCAAAAGCTTAAGGTGATGGTTGAGACCCCAAGAATAGATTTATACTCTATCAATGTTGCCGTCACTGAATTTCAAGAAAAAGCAAACGCGATATGTTTTTATTTGTGGGTATGGAATCATCTTTTGGCTTTCTTCTTTATAACTCATTCTGCTGTCAATTTTGATGCTTATTGAATAAGAGTAGGTAAAACAGAACATATCCACGTACATACTAGTATTATAATCCGTTTTGAATTCATATTTATCCGAATTTTATGATGTCATTGAAATTTCGTTTCAATTCATATTGTATCCGAATTTCATGATGTGATTTTTGAAATTTTGAATCAGAATAATCATGATATTGATATAAAGTAACTTTAATAAACTCGAATCAATCCCAAGCTGAATCTAATCTCGAGTATGGTCAAATTTATTCCAACTGAAACTATTTAGTTTTTCAGCTTTCTTCTTGCACCATCGCTTTGATGTCAAGATGATTGTTATCTATGTATAATGGTTAGAGTAGCGGTTAGCAGTGGCGGAGCCAGGATTTTCAGTCAGGGGTAACATAAGATAAATAACCAAATAACCGTTCATAATACTAGAATATAATTCACGTTAAACTACACTTATAACCCTTCTAAAAACACGACACTATATTATCATTAGATGGTTCATAATACTATATTCTTTATACTTACATTATGAGATAGTTCTTCCTATAAAAACTCTACTTACCCTACTACTATCGTATCCGACCGTTTTAAACCCGAAGAATTTTTTCTCCCTTATAATGTAAGTCTGAAGAACTAAAAATAAGAAACTAAAAACTTGACGTTAATTTGATAGAGGAATACAATATAAAATAACTAAAAAAAATCAAAAAGCTACATTTTGAAAAAAAAAAGTATTCAGAATATAATGTAGAAAATGAGAAAATATATGGATATTTTATTTAAAAAATCCAAAAAGATTCTCTTATACTGCATAGGGGAAGTTAAAGAAAAAGGAAGAAAAGGAAAAAAACAAAACAAAGAAAAAGGAAAAAACAAAACAAAACAGAATGAACAAAAAGTAAACCAAAAAAATGTTATGTGGGTAGTCGAACCAAAGACCTCATTGACTTTGGACTCTAACAAAACGAGCCCACCACTGCGGCTAGTAGAATTCTTCAGTCACATATTGCTAGATTTTGTATATATTAGTTTCTTATTAATTTTTCTTCTGCCAGTTTTTTTTTTTTTTTCAAATTTTTTTAGGGGTAGCATGTGCTACCCCTTGTTACTTAGTAGATCCGCCCATGGCGGTTAGTTGTGCTGATAGTTGTTAGCTGTGTTGATAGCTATTAGTGGTTGGTGTATGTATAGCTGTTAGTTGTCCAAGTAGCGGTATAAGATATTGATGTTCGGTAAAATAAGTTGTTAAAGTAGTTGTCTACAAATAATTAATTAAAACTCAAACAAAACTTTAATAGATAATTTATGTACCACTAAACGCTACCCCAAAAACTACTAATTGTAGTTTTTCACAAACACTACTTAAACGCTACTTACACCACTAACCTACCAAACACTACTATTTTTTGTAATTAGCGTTTTGACCTAGTCAAGACACTAAAAACTACTTAAAAAGCTTGTGCCGATCACGCCCTATGTTGCCTTTAAGTATAACATTTGATTGTTTTGTAAGATAATCATCTTAAAGTGGATTAATTTTGAGAAGATAATTTTGTTTTTTTATATTTCTTTTTAGGGTCTTAATTTTATACTTCCTCTAATATGTTTGAGATGGACCTTAGTTAGTATTATTAAATATCAACTAATTATATTTCATATTAATCATGATTCAAAATATAATAGTTAAAGTTATTCCTAGAACATTGTAAATATAACTATATCGAAATTTTTCATAACGAAAACAAAGATCATAATCCACCCTCAAACTCCCACTCAACATCAACCGATAAAACTTCAAATTTGGTCCCTTGCAACGGCAAGGAGCACAAGAATACGTGGCTTTTGCAAGTATTTTAACTAACTAAACAGATCATAAATCAATCAGCAATGAGTGCTCCAGATCTCCTAACATCAATATATGCTCTCCCAAATGCAATACCCTCTTTCCATGCTCATTTGCAAAGCTAAGATGTTCACAAGGATCAACTACGATGCTCGTTTCTGTCGATCCATGAGCAGTAGTATGGACGCGGCTAAATCCAATAAGCTGTTTTCTTGGAGCACCATCTACATTTCTAGACGTTTTTGAGTAAAGCATTACAACATGGCTTCCATCCATAAACCCGCCGTTCATTACTGAGATTTCGACATTGAACCTCAAAGAATCACAAGAAAACAGCTCATCTGTTGAAACATAACCAATCCTTTGATATAGTATTCTTGAGTTAGATTTGTTCTCCGTGAACACATTAAGCATAATTGGTGCTGATAAAAACTTGTACGTGTAATTCGTATAGCTTAAACCATGTCCAAATTTATAAACAACCTTTCCAGTATAAAACCGATGGGTCCTTCCGGGATATAGATGAGAAGGATCAGCCCGCATATTCATGTTGTTCATAGGTATCTTGGTGAATGATTCTGGATACCAAGTCATAGGCAATCTCCCACCTATTGTCATTCCATGCATGTATTAGAGTCAAAGGGTAACTGATTAAACAAGATATGATGATCCAAAGAAACCACACTAGGCAAGAAAATTATATACATTTTATCTCAAGTCATAACTTTCAGACAACATCAAAAGCTCAGAATCAGTATTGGAAGTTGGAACGCTCCCCCTGATTTAAGAGGTGGCAACTATGATGCTGGGTTGATCGGAGGCTCGGAGCCACCTGGAGTCCAGACCCATGCCTGGACCGATCCACCAAGGGATGGCTTGTGGATCGAGCTCTCAAACTACCAATCCAGTCCACCCTGACCCAACATGGTTAACCTTTAACTTTCAAGCCAAATCCATCTTCAGAGCTTAGGGACAGTCCTGTGTCAGTTTTCCCAACCCAGCCCATCCAGTGGCCCCCTGATCCAGCACGGTGAACCTAAAGCCAAACCCATCTTCAAAGTTTATGGACAGTCCTGTGTCAGTTTTCCCGACCCAGCCCACCCAGTGGTCCCTCTACCTTATTCCCAATAGCTTACCAGTTACCACCATTGTCATAGAAAGCTATGTAAATGCATAACAAGGGTTACCTAGCAATTGGATCTGCTAAGATATCGGCTATTCAGCACCATATCTTCTAACACTCTTTGAGGAAAAGAAAAATAGGGGGAAGAAAGCTAGAGAATAGGTGAACAAGAAAAGAATCAGGAAACAGGAAACACTTCTGATATACATACATATACTCACATACTCGAGGAAAAGTGAAAACACTATGTTTCACATCTAACCTGGATTATGATCTCCAAAGATGACTTCGGCGAGTGCTTTGCCACCAGCTTCACCAGGATACCCAAGCCAAAGAATGCTAGCAATTCGTGAATTTTCTTCAGCAAAAGAGACATCTAAGGGTCCACCACCAGTGAGGACTAATATAACTGGTCTTCTGCTAACAGAAGCAACCAAAGATACAAGTTCCATCTGTTTTCCAGGAAGAAGAAGAGTAACACGGTCTTTATCTTCAGTTTCTTGGGTCAAGTCCAGTCCAACAACTAAGATAACATAATCAGATACTTCAGCAACAAGGAGGGCTTCATCAAACATTGAGTTGGATTCACAAGCCACATTCAGGCATCCACCAACATAAGATGTCTCCTTGATGTATGTTTGCAGGCCCTCAGCATAGGTTTTCGCATTGCATGGAACTCCTGAATCATGTAAAAGAACCATGTCAAAGGAATATCAAGTATAGGGAGCCATGGCCAATGGGCAGCATCATTCAAATGATAAAATCATGAAGAAGCAAATTAATAGCTTAATGCCATTTAATGAACAGGATTCATGAAGAACAAAACAACCTAGAAAGATTGTAATTTTGATAGCATATACAAGTGGACTTACATTTGAAATTGCATCCACAGAATTTTCTGATTATTCTATGAATGTAATAATAATATAAGATATATAAGTTGCTGAGAGCAAAATGAAATGTGACAAAAACATTGATTTCCTTTTTTTTCTGTGGGCAGAAACATGCAATTCTGAGTTAGCAATCAACAACGGATTTTGCAGTTATACAAGTTGGTGATGAACAAAACAAAATTTAACAATATCATTGATTTTCCATTGATTGACAATAACAATTGATTAAAGAATGCTTTGCAGTGTTCCAAACATGAAAAATTCTATGTATAACTGTATGATGAGAAAGATTAGACCTGAATATCCACCCCATAGCTGACTTGTAGAATTGGCACCAGGACCAATGATGGCTAATGAAGATATGTGATGCTTGTTTAAAGGTAAGAAGTTGTCATAATTCTTAAGAAGCACTATGCCCTCCCTTGCTGCTTCAAGTGCTAGTCTCTGGTGCTTTTGAGTACAAACATCTTGACTTCCCAGTCTTCCAAACATACCATTCAAAGGATCTCCATTGAAAAGACCCAATCGGAGCAGAACAGAGAGCAGGTTTTTAAGAGCTCGGTCAATATCTTCTTGCTTGAGCTTTCCTTTTCCAATAGCAGATTCGGCATAGTAAAGCATGTAAGTTCCACAGTTTATATCAACTCCTGCAGATGATGGTCTAAAGTGTTATCAACTCTAACAGCTGAACTTGCAAAAGACACCATGTAAGTGCAACAGAACACTTGTTCTAGAAGGGAGTAAGGCAGATACCTGCTTTAAGAGCGTCAGCAATTGCATCCTCTGCGGTTGTAACATATGAATGATATTCATAGATTGTTGCCACTGCATCACAGTCAGAGGTGATATATCTACAGTCACGCCATATAGAAGCCACATAAGAACTGTATTTAGGCCCTGTTTGGTTTGACAAATAATATTTTCAATCAAGGGAAAACACAATTTTAATTTTCCTTTGATTGGTTGCTCACGTGAGAAATTAGAGATTAAGGGGAAAAAGTGGCAGTCCTTCGGCTTCCTTAAATCTATTTCATACTACATACAAAACAAACAAAGGAGCATAGGAAACCACTTTTCCAGGAAAATGTTTTTCTCCCAACCAAACACCCTCTTAGCATTTGGCAAGGGTAGACTATCCTCGAATAGTCAAAATATAAGCTTAATGGAGTCTTACCCCCTAAATCCCCAATCACTTCGTACTTTCTCCAAAAGATCTCCTCTTGCACATGCAGGTATCCCATTGACACTATTGTAAGAACACATCAAGCAGCTTGCTTTACCTTGTTGGATACAACTCTTAAATGGGGGTTGGTAGGTGTCCTCCATGTCTTGTTCAGTAACCTGTCACATCTTAAAAATTAGTCGCAAACCAAACCAGCTTATAATTATTTTGTAAAAGTAAAACAAAGAGGCAAGATAAGAAAGAAAATTTTACATAAATGACAATTAAGAGGAAAAAACACCAACTTAAAACAGATCATTATAACCCTTTAAACATCAATTCACTACAAATGCTTATGCGCACTCCTTATCAGTCACATTTTAGGATGTCTTCCAGCCTTTGTAATAATCGCAACACCAACTACACGTCTACTGTAAATATAGGCATCATCCCGCAAACTCAGAATTGCATTTTGGCTATGATCTTGATTTAGAGATTCCCAAGGACGTGCTAACCCCTGATTCTCAAAGTAAATTGATAAATCATTATCTGGCGCCATTTGCAGCAAAAATTTATGTTGTTAGACTACATTCAATCTCAGAACTGAATCTTCAGATGAAGAACCTTATAAAACTTCACTCAGTAAGTATATTTTACATTTCTTCCAAAACTAATGAACCCCCTGTTATGCACTGGGTAGGGGAGGGTAATATTGTAAATACAAATAATTAGTCTAGCTTGGAGAAAAAGTAAATGACTTAGTTCTATAAATATAGGGGATTAGTGAGATGAAGAGTATGAAGAAAACATTTGAGAGTTTATTTTATTGGTTAACTTGGGAGTGTGTTAGGCCACTCGAAAACTTGATAATCTATCTTTATCTTTTGTAATTTCCATTTATAGCAATCAATATCATCTTCTTCTATTTTACTGCCCAAATTTCCAGTTCATTCCCCCCGTCCCCTGCAATACAATAAGGCTACTAAGTGTTTATCCAAACAACTCCTCTCCGCCACCCCCCTATTTCTTCAAACTAAGAAGAAATTTCAGGCACATCAACGATGGCGCCAAATGATCCTCGAATTAAGAACCTTATACATTAATTAAGCATTTATTATCATGAGGATGTACTTGGCAGAAGGGCTGTAAATGAGTAAATATGACTATCCTAGCTTCCATATAAATACTCATTTGAGTTAATCAAGCTCAAACTTCCTGTCAAGTTCAGAAACTAACTCAAAGCATGAGCAAAAAAAACTTAAGCTTGAGGTGATAAACAACTAAAATACGCATACTAGTAATTCATTAACATTGCTACATGACCACAACTCCACAAGCATTTCTTATGCATAAAGCTCTCCGAGATTTTATTGACTAATAAAAGTTTCATGGGGCATGACACCACTAGTTGCAATTTACCCTGATAACCAAAAACAATTTCAGCTCAAATCCAAAAATTACTACCTACACACTTTTCCATATCAAGCAGGACTGAAACAGATACAATATAAATGCACTGAAAGTGCAATTTAGATCCTACACACGGGAGACAAAGGAGCATGACGCGCATCCTTGCATGTTTTTACCACTGCCTCTGCATTTTCCTTTAATAATATTTCCATACTCTTTTTGTCAATGTATTCATTTGATCAATGTACTTGTATGTTCTTTTCATTGCACATTCATGTTTTATTACCATAATGAACTTTTTTTAACGGTTCTATTTTAGGCATTACCCTTCTTTCATACTGGCTTTTTTTCTTCTAATTTGAGCATCCAAAATAACTTGTATCTCTATAATAATTGAAGGGGCGCAATGGTGTCCCTCCTACTAAATCACAACTGTACCCCGAATAATAATAGATAATAACACCATACATAACAATCATATACAAAACATTCCAAAACAAATTCTCAATAAACTTATAACCTTCCTCAATCAATGCATATCAACAAATTTAAAGTTCAAGCACAATTCAGGCGTATTTTATGTCATTTTATGACTGAATAACAACACTAAGTCAAAAATGTCACCGCATGTAAAGCGTGCATATAAGCTAGTTTGTATGAAAATAAGCATGTTGCATATATCAAACCAATCAAGCAACTGAAACTGGTAAAAAGAAAACACAACATATTTAATTTACCACAGCATCAAAGGAATATCTGCTGAAATTCCCCCACTTCTCCAAATCATATGCAGTAAAATGCTTACAACAAGCAGAAAGCATCAACAACCCATCATCGTCTTCATCTTCTTCCAAAACTTTCTTCTTTCCATAATTATAATTATACCCATCTCCATTTCCAAAAAACTGACCTTGAAAACCCTTGACAAATTCAACCCCAAAAGATGAAACAACAAGTGGGTCCTCCCCAGGAGTCTCTTGGCCTCTCCCCCATCTTGGGTCCCTAAAAATATTAATATTGGGTGCCCAAAAAGTCAACCCAGCTTGCCCAGAATTGTACATTGACCTTCCTTCAACACTAATTGCAGAAGAAATTTCAAACCACAAACTTTTGTTAAAAGAAGCAGCTGAATTAAGCACCTGTGGGAACATAGTGGCTGATTTGATGAGTCCATTGAAGTTGATTCCAGGACCATTTGTTGCAATTCCATGGAGTGATTCAGACCACCATTGATATGGTGGGATTCCTAATCTGGGTATTCCTGAGAAATTGTTGCACAGAAAACTGATTTTCTCAGGGAGTGTGAGGAGAGAGAGTAGGTTTTGTGATCTGGTTGAGTGTGGAAGAGATGTGTTGCAAAAAGGGTAGGAATTTTGAGGTGGGTTACATGAGAATTTGAGTTTAAGGTTTGGTAATGGAGTAGTTTTTGATGCTTTTACTGTGAGTTGTTGTTGGAGTAGAGAGCAAAGGAGTATGAGAGTGAGGAGGGAAGATTGTGTGTTGTATCTTCTCATCCTGATTACTGATTATGTTATGGCCTATGGGGGATCAACGTTCTGACTTCTAAAGGAAATTATAAGAGCATACATACCTATCAAAATTATAACGCAGTTTATTGCACGCGCGTATTATTATAGTTGGTGTTGTGGAGTCTATTCGCTTTCGTTAATGGTCTATCTGTATGACTGTAGTAAAAGTATAATTGGTGTTATATAATCAATATTGGTCAATTTTCCTTTTGTTATAAGGATCAACGTACTTCCTTAAAAATGTTTTTTTAGTGATTGTAAGATTGAAATTTGAAACCTTTCATTACAAGAAAATTCCAATGTTCGATACTATACAATATACATCCTTTTGTAAAAAGAAAGCCTATACTTTTCTATTTCTAGTGTGATTATCATACTTTGAAATGCACTACATACGTTAGTACGTTACTACTATTAGAATATTGAATTTTAGTCTAATATATTAAGAAGGATAATTGAAGTAAAATGGAAGGAATAACGATAGTTTCACCAAAAGCAAAGGATAAAAGGAGTGAAAAATGAATTTTAGCAAGATTCATCATTGTGTAGCTTGTGTAATGTATTGCTGGGTCATATCCATATTGTTAAATGACCAAAACAGTTAAATATCAACAGGTGGGCGAAATGCTATTTGACATTACTAATATACTATTAGAATATCATTTTAACCCTTACTATCTTATAATAGATAGTTAGGGAAATGATCTATAATGACAATAAAGACTTGTTATATTTTGTTAGCCATCTAATAGCTACATGTAGTGGGACTCTTCAAAAATACAGCCAATATTCTAGAAGAAACTGAGAGGATACCCTCTTTTAGCATAAACATATCAACCTACCATTAAAACAAACTTGGTTCTTTGTTCAAGGTTATACTTTGCTGCATACTGAATACCCGGTGGCCAGCGCAGTTAAGACCGAGCCCCTAACTGCAGCCAGTTACTCTCAATGAAAAGTAGCATAACTTCATTATCTTCTTAATGTCGAACATTAGGCACTTAGACTTAAAGATTTGATTCAGAAGCACTCTTCAATATGTCACCAGAAACTATGTGTACTTCTAGCAACTAAAGCAGTGATACATGACATAACAAACATTGAAGTCAGTCGCACTTCATGTAGTGGTTTAAGGTGCAAGTGTGCAATCAAAAATTATCGAAGTGGAATTGATGAAGATTGAGACGATGCAAATTTAGAAACTCGTATTGATCAAGAGACTAGAAAGGTGTACAAACATCATCTTGATTGTCAGATTGTACGCCTGTAGCCAGAATAAATGGCTCTTATGTACAGAGAATGAAGCTACGAAAATGCTTGGTTAACCTAGGGATCATCCTGAGGCAGGGTAATGGCGTACTGATCAACTTCGCCTTTACAGAATGATGTTTTACAGCAGTACAAAGTCAGATGATCTAGTTCTATGATCTAATGTTAGCGAGCTCAAGAATTACAGCAGTACAAAGTCAGATTATTGGAAAGTTCCTCGGAGTCAGAAAATGCCTCGTAATACTGGCCTATAGATGTCTTTTGCATGAGAATCTAGGGCATCTTTTGCAGATCTGATGATATCCTTTATCTGTACAAAGCTTCAGCAGTTCTGGATGTTACAGCAGTACAAGAACAAGTCAATCTCCATTGCTAAGGTTTGCATGTTCGATAAAGTATCTTACAGCTCTACTTCATCTTCATCATCATGATTGTTGAAGAATTCCTCAGAGTCAGAAAATGCCTCCATAATATTGGCCTGTGATTGCCGGAAGTTATCGATGGCATCTTTTGCATCAGAAACTAGGGCATCTTTTGCAGCTCCAATGATATCCTTCATGTAAACAGAGTTTTCTTTTCCAGCCTTTTGGTTCTGAGCTGACTTCATATAGCGTGAGAAAGCCAACTTTCTCTTATGCTCCCTTATATGTAGCTGATCAATATACTTCTCATGCAAAACCATATTCTTCACCTTCTTCAGTACGGGAGGACTTGTAAGGGGGCTTTGACTTCTATAGCTGAACCTAGAAAGACACTTCTTGCCTGAAGAAGATCTGCCACGAGACTTTGAGGACGATTCTGGGCTCTTCATTAGGTGTTGCGGAGTCAATTGTGAAGCATTCAGCTGAAAGGCTTCAGATGAAAGATTTACTGCAGGCTCAAGAACAGAGAACAAATCTGCTTCATTATCTTGATTCACATGAGAGTACTTCTGCAATAAATGTCTCACAGTTTTACGTGCCACTTGACTCTTGAACTTCTTGCAAGTTCTTTTGCTTTTTTTTTCGGCTACTCTAAACAACTCATTGCCAGAAACTAGGAGATCAGATGGTGAGTTCTGTTTTTTAGCCCTTACAGAAAGCTTAGTACAAACTGGAGTCTGATTGTCTGAATGCACTTTATCAAAACATTCTTGAGAAGATTTTCCAGGAACCTGAAACAATATATATAAACACAGCACTTAGCTATGAGCATATTGCTTCAACTATTTCCTCACCTTTTTCTGGTTCAAGCAATAAAGAAATTGTAACAACGCCAAAGGAGATATTCTGCCCTCAAACACGGATTACAAAACCAAAAGGAGCACATGGGACAAAGTCAGTCATGCGTTTGAACTACAAAGTCATACAAAATAAAAGTGAATGATGCTTGAAAGGAAACCTTGATGTACATCACCAAATTGCAAAAGGGATAGGTTTCCATTTTGATAATGCACTCATCGTTTCAGTTTTCTCCTCTGCAACTACCAGTTTATCTTGACTTCACCAGACTGAAACCAACAAATACAAACTCATATGCCGCAATGATGTGCCTCAGAGAAAAGTAGGATATTATCTAAATTATCGTCAAGGCAAAAGAGCTAAAAAGATCTTTAAGCGTTCAGGAGGAGTCTCAGATCTCCAATGACTTGAGGGGAAAAGTAGAATAATCAACCCCTTCAAGCAAGTTGCCAACTTCAAGGCAGAAAAAGTACTTCCATTATCATCTTACTGAACCACTGAATTATCCCTACAGGATCAGAACATTCATCTTATAGAAAATCCAACAAACTACAGATTGCTTTCCTCTTCACAGCGTATGCTGGAGTTCTGTTCAGTGAGCTCTCTCTAATATATAGCATTTACAAAGGATCACAACCTGGACGCTGAGGTCCAAAGCGCCAATTACAGGGCTTAACAAGTCCAAATTTCATCAAACAAACTTTCACAAAATATGATGGCTTCAATTAATCCAACAACCAACAAATTACAATGATCACATCATAAATAATCTAAAAATTTCAGCAAGGTCATAGCTCAATCCAAGCTGGCACTTGGCAGAAGACACAAAAATCTGAGAGCTAACTACTTTTAGGATTATTTACAGGAAATGCATATATAAAAGGATGAACCTCAAACTATATAAATGAAACTCAATAATGTAATTAAGAGACCAAAATGATGTTCCAAGAGAATATAACAAGTGATAATGGGTTCGCCTAAAATCTTCCAACTCCCTTAAAAGTGAAAAGACCCCTCAAGCTTCAAAATATTTCTCTCACAAAATTCAGCCACAGGTTCCCTATAAATTTATATGATTACCTAATCAAAGGAGAAAGGCCAATGAGCCCAAAGCACGGACAGATCTAAACTAAGAAGATCTTAAGGGATAAATGCAGAGTAATAATAATTGCAACCTGCTAAACAAGGGTGAAATTCGATAGTAATCAAAACATTTCTTCCCGAAATCTGAAGCAAACCTAGGATGTGCAAGGTTGACGAAATGTTGCTTATGCTCTTTCAACACAGTACCATGTGCCACTGCACGAGCAGGTACGTGGAAATATATCTGAGGGGCTCTATGCTCTCTCACTTGAAATTAACAGAGAAACATGTACCTTGAGTTTGAACCCCTTTAGGCTCCTCAAACAGGATTAAAACCCTTTAGGCTCATACAGGATTAAAGTAACCAAAGAAAGGCGATCCACTCCTAGGACAACTTGATCCTCCTAGGAAACAGACTTTCTAAAAAATCCACACCATTTATAAACTTTGGAACCTAAGCCTTTCAAGTTTTGCACATAATTTTTCCATCTACTTCCTATTATAAAAATCTGAGACTCGGGGGTGGAGGGAAGGGGGTTGTCTAGCTTAACCAAGCGACACATTCAAGATTTGAGATGCAATAGCAAAAGCAACATGAGCATTGTCGCAATCTTTACATGGTGTCAAAGGAACTTATGATCACCGATCAAATCCTAGCATGCCTCATTTTTTAATCACCGTAAACTCAAACTTCAAAGTGGGTCAGGCAACTCAGGCTCAACATACAACCCCAACCAAGTTCATCTTAGGTCTAAATCTTGTTTTATTGCCTCTGTTAAGATAATCTTCTCAAATCTTCTCACGAGAGATTTTGGATTTCTCCTTCTGAAATACTTAAACATCCAAGTCTTATTCAACAAAATTAAATGCCAACATAGGTTAACCCTAACTAATCTCTCATCAATTTGTATTGCTTTTATCTTCATAGTATTGTCTCCCTTCCCACAAAACGTTCTCATTACGCACCACGCCGGCACCATTACCTTTCTATACCCGGTACGTAACTAGCTAAGCATAAAAAAAAATTTGCTGACACAATAGCTACTCCATAAAACTTTCCTTGAGTTTAAGTGGTCTTTTCTTATTGCAGATTCCCCCCCCCCCAAGGCCCCCCTCCCTTGAGGTGTTCATAAGTTTTACAACACAGGTCTGATGCCAATATTTCCCCAAATCTCATCACTATCTTGGATTATCCCTTGTCAACAAGCACAGAATGATTCTAGCAATATGCTTCTTAGAACATAAAGATAACAAAGGTTTCTCACCAACTAACCTTGCTAAGATAAAAAGCTACCTGAAACAGAGAAGAGAAAACCCCACAAAAGGTTGAATCATTGAATTTTACTTACTATCTCATTAAAAGGATAAACTTTGTTGACAGCCAATCAAAAGATCAGAGAAATGCATCGAGTCTGATGTACTTTTCAAGAGAAGTTCTTGTAGGCCTATAAATACAGAATTCCTCTCAATGAGTATCCTTGAAGATGGCAAACTGCTGCTGTTTAACTCCACTATTATTGCCCAGAGCTTGTCGTCTTGTACTTAAAGTCTGAAACTGTGTGCTTAGTCATTAATGATTACCTGGACTAACAAAGACCGCGAAACAAGTTTCATGCAAAGTTCAAGATGCAAAATCTCATAAGACACATGCCTTTAGTTCTTTAACAAGAGCTGCGAAAAAGAGGTCTGGAACAGACTTACTACTCTGAAGCAAAGATTTGTCCTGTGGCTTGTGTACAAGGAAAGCTTAGAATTACAGAGAAACTTGCTACAATTAGCATCAGCAGAATCAATAGATGCTTAATCTGTGATTATCATATAGAGACTCATGCCACCTATTTTTTGAGTGCAGCTACATTAAGAAAATACTCAAAGGAAGCCTGGAGTAATTTAGGTTTTCTTGCTGTAATAAGAATCTCAATTAGTACTTGGATTGGACCCACAGAAAAAGAAAAAAAAAGGTCTAGAGCTCGCAGGAAAATGTACATAGCCATACTTGCAGCGGTGGTTTATAATATCTGGAAAGCTAGGAGTAGCCAGCAAAATTTTGGTTGTAGCTACAGTCATAAAAGATATCATACACTCTGTAAAAATTAGAGCAATGCCAATTATAGCATTTAGGATATTAGTTTGACCTATAGTACCTTTAGGCCTTGCTAGGCCAGCTATCGTTTTAATCCATCAACTAATGGAGGGTCCTTCCTAGAAGGTTTTTCCTTGGTTAATGGATTTAGGTTGTAAATGATGTTGATAAAGCAATGAAATATACTCTTACTCACCAAAAAGAAAAAACAGAAACCCTAAAGCTTTAGGCGAGAAATAAGGATCAACAAAATCTATTGATTTGCTTTATTCCCTCATCATATTATATTCTTTTCGATTGTTCTGCTCCAGGACTCTGAGGTTTAGAAGCTGCAAGCAATTGGGTTTTGCAATAACAACTTGACAATCAGAATCAAGAATTCTATACATCGTCACAGCAAATATAAGGAAATACTCCTACATGCCCATATAGAATCTACAATTACTCCATACACAGCAGATCTAATTTGCTATTTGTTACCTCAGTCAAATCATTATATAGCATAAATCAGAGTGGTATACAAGATAAAAACAGATAGCAAGGATGCAGAAACTTCAACATCAGTGAAATCAGAGGATTTACCAGTTTAGCAACATTCTTCCAAAAATGCGGACTTGGTTTTGCAGTAAAATAAGCCTTATTCAATGCCACTTCCTGCTCCTTCGTCCAACCCTTTTCCGTCCCGTGAAGCCCCACTTGCTTTCTTTTCCTCTTAACTCCTGCCAGTTTAGTGTCTCTGGTGGCGGCATCCTGTTTTGTCCTCTCTCCTCTTCCTGATATATGGCGCAGAGGTGTAGCATCACCGCTTTCTTTATCCAACATATCCATATCTAATTTGAGACCACGAATTTCCTTTCCCTTCAGATCAGTGCCTTCTTGTTTCTCTCTTTTTGCCTTTATGGATTTTGCCTTTCCTGCATCATGTTTAGAAGATATACGGGTGCTCCGCCTCTCTATTGTTTGACATTGAAAATCATGTCCTGCTCCCATTTGTTTAGAAGCACTACGTGTGATCCTCCTATCCAAATTTCCAACTGTTTCTTTGCATGAATCATCTCTTTTACCAACCTTTACATGATAATCTGTAAGATTGTTTTGCCTCCCCTGTCGACCTCCTCTAGTAGTTGCAACACAACGCGAAAACGAACCAGATGTAACTCTCCTTGAACCCTTGGTAATATCTTTGCAATCATCACTTCTGTTTTCCTTCCCCTTATTGCACTTTTTCCCTCTCACTTCACCATCTAGTGTAACAGCAGAAGATTCCACCATACTACGATTTGTCCCCGTTTTCGACACACGAGTAGGACTTTTGAACAAATTTCTGCCTTTCAATTCATCCTCTGCCAACTTTCCAGCCTCTAATTTTCTTTGCATTAATCTAGAACAACTACGAGTAATCCTCCTCCCCGAATTCAAAGAAATATCTTCACCCAAATCACTTGTCACAAAACCATCATCCTTCCCTACAACACCCGTAAATTTCTTCTCCCCAACTCCAATTGGAGTTGCAGGATAATCCACAATATCTACCGAGTTTATATTCTTATTTTTTGACCCTATGTTACTCTTAGCATTACAACTAATAGACCCATTAAATTTTTCATTGAAAAAATTGACTGAAGAATTTACCTCATTACGAAACCTCGGAGATCGTCGGGGAGCTTCAATCTGCTCAACCATTTCGCTCAATCTCGTTGTTCTCCTCGACCTATTTGCTGATTTCTCAAGATTCATGTACCCTTTATCAGATTTCTTCTTATCTTTGGAAGATTTGCCACAATTTGATGACCCATTTTTAGGTTTTCTGGGAGAGTTGAGAGAAGAGAGAGAAACAGTGGTCTTGCTGCATCTGGGTTTTGGGGTTGTTGGAAAGTCTTTCAAGTGAAGAAGTCGTGGGGATCTTCTGAGAGAGGTGGGTTTGAGTTTGTCTGGTTTCAGGGTTAAGCTTCTTTGGGGCATTTTGTCGAACACCTGGTGTGTGTTGTTGTTTGCTTGATTCTATAATCTGATATCAGTAGCTTCGAGTTTCAGAGGGAAAAAGAAGGGATAGCAGAGATTTGAAAACCAAGGCCTTGAGCCCTTGAGTCTTGACGACGTGCACTTGTTTTTAGTTTTGCTGTTGGTCGTTGGGTTGATTGGTTGCTGATGCTCCAAGGTCCTGTTCTTTTGGTCTTTGGACTTATTTTTAGTTTTGTTTTGTTCAGTTCATTTCATTTTAGTTAATTTTCTTTTACAATTTTCATTTAGTTCAGTTCAGTTTAGTTTCTCTCAATCTAAAAGAATGGGGCTTATGGGTCTGTTCTTCCAATCTTATTTTCAGTTCAATTCAATTTAGTTAAGTTCAGCTTTAAATAATACTTTTACACTCACATATCATTATTCATTTCAGTTAAGTTAGTTCAGTTCTATTCAACTTAGTTCAGGTCTGTTCAACTGTTTTATACAGAAGAAAAATTGTTCTACATAATTTTTGTCACGCATATCCTTTGTCTTGAACAATTTTTGGTGATATATTCAATAAAAAAAATGTATATATTTATTATAAAAGGTAATATATTTATTAAAAAAAATAGTTCATAAAATCCAACATATGATTTGATTAAAAAAAGCTCATTACTATTATCATCTTTGGACACCATATAACATTGTCATCGTTTTGTCATAAACAATAAATTGTTAATAGGGATTATAATGTCCCATGTCGGGAGTTTTCCCGATAAATTAACATGTTGTGGAATTTGGATCAAGGTATTAGGGTGGGTTGCTACAAGCCATGGATCAATAACTCTATCTTCTAATAATGTCACTCGTGCTTCTAGCTACGTTATTGGCTATGTTGACTCGAATTCCAATAGCTCAAATGGGATTAGTCGGGCTTAGAAGCAAGTGAAAATTTCATATGGTGTCGTGAGCTTAAGACCGCACCGAAGAAGAAGGCTGAGTTAAGGAGGAACAAGGTAGCCGTACGGTAATAATAGTTCTGGAGGCAAGCGAATAAAGGCGGCAAAGTCAATATAACCATTCCGTACCCTTTAGAGAAAGAAGGTCATTTTATGAGATCATAAAGTGGCTACTTTCTACAGCTATAAAAGTCTCGTTATGTATTCTAATTTTATCTTTTATTAGATGTTGCTTAAGGTAGGGCATTAGAACATGTTAAACGATGAATACTCAGCTATGCCAGCCTCTGTTAGTATGAATATGTAGGCTGGTTAGCCGAGTTCCTCCCATGATTGGGGGTTGAATAATGAATATGTCAATGGTATATATAGAGGTGGGCATGGTCCGGGCCGGACTTGTTCACGGGCTCGCCCCGTGGGCTTGAGTAAATGGCGGGCCGGGCCGGGCTTGAAATTCTAAAAATTTGTCCACGGGCCCGCGAGGTGGGCTCGTGCTTCCCGCGAGTCGGCCCATGTTTTATGTTGTATGTATTTTTGACAGTTTTAAAATAAAAAACAAAGGAAATAAGCGTTCGGCATGCGGGCCGGCCCACGCGGGCTCGTGCCGGTGCGGGCCGAAAATAAAATTTCTTAACCGTGACAGGCATGCGGCCGACGTAGCGGACAACAGGCCAGACCCAAATCGTGTCGGGCCATGCCCACCTCTAGGTATATATCCTTACGGAAAACGAAAGTTACCTTGATAAATCTTAGGATGGTATCCTACGTCAATTACAGAAGATTTCAAGAATTGTCTTGGATAGAGAAACCCATACAAGTTGAATTGGTGACCAAAATTATGCATAAACTCAAGTTCGAGTGGATCAAATTAATTTTATTGTAATACACCTTTCATGAAAATCATTTCATGAGACCTTCTAATTTTAATTTTACTAACCAAAAGGTTTAGGAAAAATTCACAACACCAAATTATTGAAGGTCTTCTCTTAAATTAATCCAAAATATTATTTAGTATAATCCCAACTATAAGGGATATATTCTCAAAAGGTTCCTTAACCTAATTTAACCTGTTGGGAAGGTCGTTTACCCCAAGTGTTCTTCACTAATTGGTCCAAATCTTTATTGAATTCACTTTTAAGCAAAAGAAAAGAAAAAAAAAACCTCCAACTACCTCCACAACGACCAAAAAACCCAACCACCCACCAAGCTAACCGGCCAACCACACAAAATCCAACGGCCAAAAATCAAACAGCCAACCTGAAACCCTGATCGAAAACTCGATGGCCAAACCCCTATCCAGCAACCACCAAAAGCCTATATTTGATTGCCTCATCGTCGAAAGCTGCGGGAAAACCCGACGTTACTTTCTTTCACTCTCCTCTTTGGTGGTGGTCGTTGTTTTTTTCGCAGGTGGTGTCGTTCTAATCGAATCAATCAATCAAATCAGAAATCTTCACAGTGTTCCCATATCAAGGATCCTTAGGCCAACAATTTAAATACATTTTGTTTGAAAAGCAAATGAATTACTGTACATAATAGGATTCGAGTTTCTGAAATTGATTATACCTTTAATAGAAATACACAAAACTGATTTGGGCTTCAAAAAATCATAAGCAAAGCAAATTATAGCAGCAATGAGAATGGGGGTTCATGCGCTCGTGTTGGAGCTTTGGCAGACCAACAACATCCATGGAGGCGACACCAACAGACCATATACCCAGTAATGGCAATTAAGCAGAGGACATAACAGAGGAGGGAGGAACATGAGCTTATCTCACATCAGGGGAGAGAGAAAATAATGTTGAGTGTTGCTCTACCATGGCAAAAGAAAGAATAAACCTTGAAAATTCTTCAATCGCATAAAATGAAGAGGAGAGGGAGGGTTCAACAATTAATTACCTCACGTGACACAAAATTTAATGATAGGTGTGGTGGTGTGCGGAGGTGGTGTTTAATGGATCGATTTTGGTAAAGGTGGTTTATAAGGGGTGGGTTTCAGACGGAGGTTGAGGTGATTCTGGTGGTGTTTAATAAGGTGGTTTCGGGAGGGGGAGTCGTCGATTTAGATGGTCTTAGAATAGGTTGTGCATGTGTGGTTGGATCAAGGGAGTGGTCATGTGGTGGTGGGTAAGACAGGAAGAGAGAAAAAGGGTGAAATAATCTTTTTTTTTAAAAAAAAATGTTTTTGAATCTATTTTACAAGTAGTTGGTCTTATGGGACCATTTTGGGATTGTTACCATTAAGTTGAGATTATAACTGAATAAATCATAATTGGGATTAATTTGAGAATACCTCCAATAGTTTGGATTATTCTTGTGAATTTTTTCAAAAGTTTATCATTGAAAAAACATAAAAAAAAATACTCTATTAGTTATCTTTTTCCGACCATAAAGGCTAAAGCCAACTTTCAAGAGAGGATATACACTTTTTTGGCAGAACTTATGTGATTTTCACGCTCTTTCCTTTCTTGCTATCCCTACTTGGATTCTCATTCTCTCCCCTTTCCTGGCAGCTCAACTTTTCTTCATAGCTCAAACTCCCGCATTCAAACTATTCTTTTGCCTAATTCCTCTATATTCTCTCTTCTTTTCACCTCAACCATCACACATGTCTTCCCTTATTGTACCTTATCAATGTTAGGTATACATGGTGGATAAATAAAAGCATGCATTATTACGAGGAAAATTCGAGCATTTGGTGTGGCGGGCCTACTCCATATATGCCGAGGAGTGCAAGCTTCTAGCAAACGAATTTCAATAGACAAGACAAAATTAAAGCATCGGAACACATACTACAAATTGGGCAAAGCGTTGTTGTTGTACAATTCTATTATCTATAGTTTTGTGAAAATCCTACTTTATTTTGACTAACATTGCTTCCTATTATCAATACTTGTGTCAAGGTCGTTTATGCCTACTATTCTCTTTTTTTTTTACAATGTGGAAACGTACATAAAGCAAAGCAACGAAAAACACAAACAATTAATGGTACACAAAGGGAAAAGTAGTGTCTCGACAAGATTTTGCAAGATCGTGAACCTCCTGGCGACGACTTACCTTTAGAAACTTACACCAGTGGAAAGAGGAAGCAATATGCTTGGTGTCCCTAATAATGTGTTGAATGGAAATATCACCTGGCTTTTTCGATCCCATAAGTTGAACAAGCACTGTAGAATGAGTGTAAACCAACACATAGAGCGCAATGGCCCGTTCGATCCTACTTAAGGGAAAGAAGGCAAGACCTAGCTTCCACTTGAAGCGGACGAAGACACTTTGAACACTTGGCTCTGACTCGTCGTAGTGGCGAAGGATTGCGCGTCACAACCTAAGCGGCTATAACTAATTTCGATCGTTTGCTCCAAACACCATCAATTCTCAGAATGACCTCTGGCAAGGCTTGAACCAAGTTACCAAATTAGGCCATAATAAATCTTGGAGGAGACCTATTACATAAGGGATGAGAAGGATTACTTTGGGGGTCCTTAGAGAAAGTAGCATGCTGCTGCTAACCTTTGTCAAAGTTTTGTGTGAGAGCCTCCAAAGTTGCCCGGCAATTACAGAAATTTTGGTTATTCCTAGTTTGCCAAATAGCCTACAAACTTCCAACAAAAATGGCACGAGAGTACCATTCAGCCCTTCATGATTCTTGAAAAGACATGATGTGATGCACTAACCAATCCTTGAACTGAAGCGGCTGGTTTAGGGAGCAAAGGGGATATTGTCTAAACATATGCTGACAATCTTCATTTCTCTTCTAGACAAATAGGGAAATTGTCTGACAAACCTATTTCTCGCTTGAAAAAATCTGCGGTAGTGGCCATACTATTATGCCACAATTTCCATAGGAAGAGTTTCCATTTTGGCATGATGTTCAAGCTCCTAAAAGTTCGAAAGGAACGAGACGCCTCTGGACTTGTCATGCTATAAATTTCTTGTTGCTGATTTTCTAAGGTAATAGAATAACCTGGTTTGGTATAATCTACACCTATTTTCTTGAACGGTCAATAGCGGGTGTCAGCGGAACCTGGCTAGTTCGGAAGCTCTGGCCCCTAAATCAGTCTCGCACTCCATGGAATAAAAAGCCAAATAACTTTTCTCATGTCCCATGCATGCCCTGGATGGCTGATGAGGTCAGCAACTTTGAGATTGTTTGCCTCAATTAACACAATATTGTCCCTCATAACAGGAGTTTTCCCATGCACCCAGGATCTTTAGCATCCATGATGCTTTCCCCATCTCCAACTTTCCACACACAATTCCTATAGAGAGATTTAGTAGCCTGGAACAAACCTCGAGCTCCACAAGAGAAGTTTTTCATTGTAGATCTTCTCCCCTGAACACATAAGGTGACTTTCTTGTATACCTTCGAAGTGAGTAATTGAGGATGATACGTAATACGCCAAGCCTTTTTCATCAATAAGGCCTCATTCAGAGCATAGATGCTTTGGATCCCTAGCCGACCTAGTCCTTTTGGGCGTTGGATTATATCTTTATTTCTCCAATGGATAACCTTTTGCTGCTGATTTGACCAGAAAAAGCGAGCCAGCATACAATCAATTTTGTTGGCAATAGTTAATGGTATACGAAAAATCGCTAAGTGATGCATAATCGATGCAATGAAAATAGAATTAATAATAATAAGCTTTGTTGGTTGACTAAGAGCATTATTCTTCCATTGGGAAATCTTTGCATAGATCATATCAAGAAGAGGCGTAAAGTGTTGAACTTTAGAACTTTGGATGTCCACTGAAGCTCTGAGATACGTACCCAGAGAATCTTTGGAATCCATCTTTAGGAGATCTTTATACTTATTTTGAAGCTCTCTGGGAATATTGGGACTAAATTTAATGAAAGACTTATGAAGATTTAATATTTGTCCAAAATGGAGCAGACCCTTTCAATGAAATCTTTGAGGGCAATACACACGTCTTCCGAGACTCTGAAGTAAAAGAGAGAATCATCTGCAAAAAATAAATTTGAGATAGTAGGACCCTGCTTCTGCACCTCGATTCCTTGAAAACTCCGAATATCCACAGCTAGAGAAGTGATACGGGAAAGGATATCCATACAGAAGATGAACAAATATGGGGACAGATGGTCCGCTTATCTTAGACCACAATTTGGAACAAAAGGCCTCGAAGCAGATCCGTTGATGCGAGAAGACAATATGAAACTGTAGACATACATTGATGAACGAGTCTTACTTTTTGCGTCAAAAAACCATAAGCAGTGAGAATCTTAAGAATGAAGAGCCAACTGACATGATCATATGCTTTATTCATGTCCAATTTCAGGACATCGAACTGACGAGTACCCAACCTCTACTTATTACTAACACGCATAAGTTCATGTGAAATAAGGATACTGTCGTCCATTTGACGACCCGACACAAACGTATTTGGAAATTATCAATAAGTTTAGGAAGAAGAGGTTGCATTCTCTTGACCATACAGCTCAAAATACATTTATATAAAACCTTGCAGAGACTGATGGGACGAAGATTATTAACCTCTTATGGAGGGTCACATTTAGGAATAAGCACTAATAGAGACGGATTCCATTCCTTAAGAAGATGACATGTAGAAAAGAATTTAGTCACAGCTTGAATAACATGAATGTCTATAGAAGGCCAATATAACTTGAAAAATTTCGCAGGAAACCCATCTAAGCCCGACGATTCATCATTATGAATATCGAACATGGCTTCTTGAATTTTGTTATCAGAGAACGGAGCCCCGGAGCGAGGTTGAGTCACTCTCAGAAATGAATGGAAGGTGAAGCTGTCGAAGAACAAGGCCGATATTTTTTCCGTAGCTGGATATTATCATCCTCGTCCAAAGCCGACGCTCGATAGATTTGTTTGAATTGGTTGATGATCATTCGTTCTATCTCTTGGGGATTATCCACCCATGTTCCCTCGCAATCACGCAACATAAAAATATGATTCTTACGCTTCTTAGGACGAATACTCTAAACAACAAGGAAGACCGGGTTTCAGTGAAACGAGTATGGAAGTCCTTTGTACGTTGCTTCCAATATGGAAAAGCAAGCAAAGTAGCATTTAGAAAAGCCGGACGTTGAACCAACGATAGCTATACCTTGCCGGAGAGTAGTCATTGATTGACTTGATTCAGTGAAGGAAGCGGAGAGACTCTTTTAGTTCACTCATTATTCTCATGTTAAAGTAAGAAGACTCATGAGAGAATGTGTGATCAACTCGAAACATAGATAGCTAAATTAATCATTAATCAACTACTGAAGTAACTACAATTCCATAATAAGATCAATTACCATGATTAATTGGTCTAAAATTGCTCTTTAATATGATACTACAAGTATGAATCAAACAAAATTTGAGGAGTAATTAAACTAATACACTAATAATAATAAAAGTTTTAAGAAGTAAAATACTCTATCTTTAGTACTATGATGAGTGCTCGTTAATTATCCTAGTAAACTATAAAATGGTCTTATCAATCCAACCTCAAAGTAAGTGAGTGAGTGAGTGAGGTCAGTGCCATCTCCATCGGCTCCACGTCACATCACTGCCCCCACTGTCCCCATGTTGTTTGCTACTTGATTAACTTATCACAATATCATGAAGTATTAGCTTTTGCGACCTCAAAGTCTCAAAGATGTTAAATAATGATTTACTCCATCAACTCATTAAAGGTCCCAGCTTGTCCTACTTGCTTAAATTTTCATTAACAGTAGAAACCAAAAAAGATGATGTAGTTAGCAACAAGACAAATAAAAAGTTCGTTCAATGTTTCCTTTCTTTTTCTTCCCTAAAACATGTGACCCATATAGTAATATATGTGGTAATTGTACCTAATAAATTTGTAGCTTACTATCTTGTATTTAGAGTGATGAAACTCCATTTTTAGATATGCATTTGTTTATATAAATTTTCATTACCAATAAAGTATCACCTTCAAAAATGTTATTGGACATTAATAAACTTTCGATTTTTTAGTAATTATTTTGTTAACTTGAATAGATACTTGACTATACCCAATACTTTTATACACTCAACCTCTGTGAATATGTGATGCGGGTCCTTCCAATATATCTTATTTTTTTCTTCATAGTTCATTTTTCATAATTTAGGCCTTCAATTAACTCTTTTCTTACTCAATTAGTGCTTTTTTATTTTTATTTTAACTCTAATTATTCAAAAAATACATATCGGCGTCTAGCTGACAATTACATACATGGAGCCATTGAGGATTTGAGGTGGAACAATAATTGATGCGTCTTGATGAAATATAAAAGAGGGAAGAATTCTCACTCTTTTTTTAATAAGGAAAAAAAACTAGAACTAGATATAATCAGGAGGCGTACTAGATTTCTATGGATAATAAGAGAAAAGGGGAACAAAAAAGGAGAAAACAATATCGAAGAGAGTTTAAAGATTACTTAATCATAGTTTGTTAATGTTGCTAGTGTCAACCACTACAGTACTACCTTTTGTATATTAAAAAAAAAAATACAGCTTGGATTCTAAGTAGATCACTTCTTCACCTTTAAAGAAACAAAAGAAATATACAGGAGATCTTGTAAACCTCGAGTATCGATTAGAGCGATTTTTCTCAAGAAAAACATAAACATTACGGGGTTCGAAAAGAATGGCATTCCTATTTTGTTAAAATGTTTGGTGAGTTCGAAAACATAATGGCGTTCCCATCAAGAAAAACTAAAGTTCGAGCATAATGATATTCCCGGTTTCATAATTTTTTTTGGTGAGTTCGAAATAATAACGTTCTCATCACGAAAAAGGGTTCGAAAAGAATGGTGTTTCCTATTTTATAAAATATTTGTTAAGTTCGAAAAAAATGATATTCTCATAAAAAAGAAGGGTTATAAAAAAATCGTGTTCTAGATGAATTGATATTTGGTACGAGAACGACGTAGTAGTGCCTTGGCTAATTGGTCATTTCTTTAGGCTCCCTCTATATCATGAGATAGGGCTTCTTGATTCTCCTTGTACCTTAAAACAAAGTTTATTATTTGGTTCAACCCGTGTCGTGAAATAAGGTTTATTGGTTCTCCTTGTTATGAGACAAGGTTTAATACATTATTTTCCAAGTTGAGCATCTTTGATCAACATGCTCCAACTTGAGCGGATGGGGGATGGGGGATGGGTGTTAGAATTATATATAGTTTACGATAATATTAAGTTAAGGTGTTTCCTTATCTCCTATTCCTACTTTAATTAGGTTTAGGAAAAATTGAAATAAATAATCCCAACTTTCACCTGATGTCTTCTCAAAATAATTCTAATTTCAAATTATCCTAGAGGAATCCTAGCTATTGACGGGGTGTTCTCAAAATAAACCAAATTATAACTTTTCTCCCTACACTAATCCGTCTAAGTTCTATAACATATAGAAATTAATAGTTCGGATTATATATTTTGATGAGGTACCCCTAAAGTTGGGATTATTATAAAATAATCCAAAATTGAGATTATTTGAGAAGACAGGTGAATGTTGAGATTATTTATGTCAATTTTTTTTAACTTTATTAACGTTTACGTATTATCTTATGTTAACAATAATCTCTAAGTTTTTATGTCTTTAACCTCAACTTAAAAACTTCCTAGGGAGATGGGGATTGCCGGATTCAGGTCATCAATATACCTCCTTCAGCCTTAGTTTCCTTACAAAAGTATACATATATATATATATATATATATATGTATATATATATATATATATGTATATATATATATATATGTATATATATGTTGTATATATATATATATGTGTGTATATATATATATGTAATATATATATATATATATATAATATATATATGATATAATATATATATATGTATATATATATATATATTATATATATATGTATAATATATATATATATATATATAATATATATATATTATATATATATATATACAAATCTATAAATAGTTTTAATTTATCTAAAAAGTAACTTTCACATCATCTTTCCCCACCTTTTCAACTATCTGTAGACTCATTACTCTTTCTTCTCTAATGTTTTATTGTTATTTTTTTTTTTACTTTTCCCAACTTTTAGATACTATCTCTCATAATTCTGGACTCTCTTGTAGGACCCACGAGTCCACCTACAACTCTATAATTTGTTTGATATTGTCCACTTTGGGCCTAGCCCGCACTGATGTGTTTTATGCTCATTCCCAAAAGGACTCCTACTAACGTAAATGGTGAACTTTTATAAACTAGGTGAACCTTCTTATCTCTCCGATGTGGGACCTAGGATGCATTACCCAACAGTCCTCCCCTCAGACCAAGGACTACAAGCCTCTGCTCTAGTGATAATCTGTTTAATAATCTTGTATAGCCACCAACCCGCGGAACACGTCGCCTGACCACCATAATATCAGCGTAACTTTCGACACAAGGCATGAAGCACAAATTTCTCATCGCGAGGTCACACTGAGAGACTTCCACATCTCCTTAGATGCACCATGCCTCTAACATATGTCTGTAAACAACAATATACGATATGTTTCTACTCCATGCTTCCAGGTTGCACCCCTGACATATTCCTACTGTACAACCGCATGTCCATGCATTAACGAAGCCATCCATCCTTGAGAGCCATACAGAATACCACCAAAGATTTGTACCAACACTTTAGAGCTACATCGCTCTACACCTAGCGTAATCCAGCACGACAACCATGGCTCCACCGTTGTATTCTCGTTTTCCCAGTCGAACCGTCAACTTTGATACATTTGTTGTGATTTAGAACCAAGTGCTAACTAGTTGTGCAATTATAAATAATCAAGAATAAGAATGAATTTGAAATAACAACCAAGTAAAGCAAAGAGAAAGAAAACTCTGATTTACGTGAAAAACCCGAGCTCCGAGGGAAAAACCCCCACAAACTTATTGCACTATGGAATCAATGAATAACAATGCTGAACATACAAATTTTCTACAAACTCCCTCTCTTCTAAAACACTGGAAAGATGAGATATTAAGTTTGAACAATAAGAATGTGTGCTACACTCTTCTAAAACCAGAAAATGGGGTATTTATACTACAAGGCATACAGGCAATCCAACGGCCACAATTAGAACTTAAATCACAAAAAACACACGCATATCCGGGTTTACCCGCTCGGGCCC
Source organism: Beta vulgaris subsp. vulgaris (assembly GCF_026745355.1). Taxonomy (NCBI): domain Eukaryota; kingdom Viridiplantae; phylum Streptophyta; class Magnoliopsida; order Caryophyllales; family Amaranthaceae; genus Beta; species Beta vulgaris. The sequence goes on from NC_079207.1 coordinate 69,133,710, forward strand.
TGCCCACATGTCCAGGTGAAAGTACTGCCCGCTCAGGGATGAGAACACCCAAAGTTTCTTCCCTATCTGTCCCTAGTGCCTGCCCGAGCTGATGAAGCCCACCCACCCGGGGTAAAGACACCGCTAGCATTCTGCCGCGAGCTTGATCGAATAAAGCCCGCCCAGGTTTGAAATCTTCCCGTCGAAACATCTATGCTGCAGCCTGTTCGAGGCACCTTCCTTGACTCGTCTTCTTTGCTCATCTTCTTCCCTCGTATTGCTTCGATCACCATCTCCACCTAACCTAACAACTCTCTCATATTTTTGACAAATAATTTCCTTAATTCTCCCCCGAAATAAACAGTGTAAATCATTCGGAAACATATAGTATAAATTTATCACTATTGTCATTTTTCATTGCAAGCATCAAATGGATCATTAATAACCAAATATGTTTATATTATCCTTCTTTGTGGTTTTCTATATAAAATTTAAAGTGAAAAAATATAAATATTCATGTGGGTTTTATTACCTAATACCTAACTAAGTAGGATTTCCACTAACCCCAAATTCCTTATGTAGATTAACAGAAAAGATCATATATTAGGATTGGGCAATAAATAAGTGGTCGTGCTTAATTGGAGGTAAAAGAAAAAGGTGTATTAGTTTGGCATGACGATTCATGCATGCATGCAGAGCTGATCCAAATGCATACTTGAAATTTTCAGGGATATGAGGTGAAAAGCGATGCCACTACTCCACCACCTTAATCTCAAATTTTTTTTTTTAATAAACCTCAAAATTTCTCGAATATAAAAATTAATACTTTAGCTATATTCGGGGACACGTATCTAGTATTAGAAATCAAATCTACCATATATCTAGTTATAGAATCGGTTTCGAAAACCTGAGAATCGAACATGAACTAGTTACACTTACAACTAGCTCCAATTTTCCGGACTCGAAACCGAGCACAGTAATACCAATTATTCCGAGTTTGAAACCAAAATGCCTGATATTTTTGCTCACTCCTACAATTTTATTTTAGAATCAAGAATGCTCAACTCAGGATATATTTCTTTTAGGAGATTGTATTGTAGCATGACAAATGGGTATTCTTGAAGTATTACATGGTGCTTAAAAAGTAAAAAGTAGTAGTTTCGTTTTTATGAAAAGATAGGTAACAAGTGTCTATATATGGTTATAGATCTCTCCATGGTTATGAGAGTTTACCATCTATTCTAACCAACAGTCAACTCAGGGTTCAGATAATAGAAAATAATCGTGACCTAACTTTTGATTGAAACTGGTGGCTAAAGGGTCAAAAGTTTCCACCTAAGTGCTGGCTGCTGATAAAGATAAATGGTCGAAAATTGGATCCCATAAAAAGTAAAGATAAGTGTTTTACAAGGAAAAGAGTATAATCAAAGATTTACTTTAATTTGATTGGAATTATATTCACTTATTAGTAGTCCACCCATTCTAAAACTAATTCAATTTGTTTACTTTCAACTAATTTATATCCCGGTTCAATGGATGTTATTTTATTTCTTCATTTTCTCCACTTTATGACAATCAAATAAATATCTAATTTAGAAAATCATGAGAATTTCTATTGCTTACATAATTTATTGTATACCGAACAACCACTTAAACTCATACAATTTACAAGATAAAATTTATAGAATTAATAAATTTCTTCTGGGGCGTTGATCTTTTCCTCCCTCCATGGAAGTACAATAAAATTGAGAATATGTTGGAGATTAGAAGTTGAGAAATAACAGTAGAAGAGTAAGGATACACACCTTATAACAATATTAATTGTCTTTATTAATTATGGTTAAAAAAAGGGGGGGAAATGGCAAAAAAAATCGATTTTCTCACTATATACCCCTAACGATTTTTTTAGCACCATATACCCTTTCAAATTATGAAATTTACTATATACCCCCCCCCCCCACTTTCAAAATATCCATCCACTTACCTTAAAGACTAGCGGCCGCTGACTCTGTTAGTCATTAATCCCTAATCCCCCTCTAACTCTTATTATCTAACCCTAATCCTAACTCCTAACCTAATACCCCAACCACCCAACCACCACCCTTCCACCCATGCCCCCTTCCCCCACCACCCCCTTCCCCGCATCCCCACATCCCCCTTCCCTCTCCCAGATTTTGAACCCATATGTGTCCTCTATTTTTCGAACCCAAAGGATGTGGAGAGGGGGATGCAGGGATGCGAGGGAGGGGGTTGCGAGGCTTCGGGGATGCAACCGGGGGGGCTGCAGGGTGGTGGGGGAAGGGGAAGGGTGGGGGAGGGTGGGGGAGGGAGGGGTGATTAGGGTAAGGGTATTAGATTAGAGGTTAGGGTTAAAGGGGTTAGGTTTAATTTAGATGATTTAATTAGATTAGGGGTTAATGACTAACGAAAGTCTAACACCGTTAGTCATATATGTATTTTGATGTATTTTTTAAAAGGTCGGGAGTATATGGTGAATTTGGACATTCGCAAGGTTATATGGTGCAAAAAAATTGTGTCAAGGGTATATGGTGAAAAAATCGAAAAAAATATTATAGATTCTCCGCTGCAAACGAGAAAAGGTAGCTCTGTCGTCATTTATGACACTAGCTCGTTGTACCCAGACCAATAGCTCGTGGTGTTTTGACTACTAATCAAAGTTGTTGGTATTGGATGCACCACGTGCCATATAAATATGTAATTCATGATGTTGATGTCAATTTTATCTTCTTATAATAATTAAGCCTTAAAGAGTATCCTTCTCTTGAAACATGCATGTATGGGATAATTGTGCTAATGATTCAAAATGGAAGAAATTTCGAAGAAGATTTATATTCTTTGGTCCCATTAGCATACAAGGAAGTAAGGAACCATCTATTTGTGTAGCCATATAACCCGAAGCCTAATTAGTTTCTATTAGACATCTGAGTTGGAATGGAGCAACGTTGACTACATTCAGAAGCTTGCTTTGAAGCTTAAGTGGTGTTTTCTCGTAGATGGGGCTATATCACGACTATATGAACTCCTTATTACAAAATCACTTGGCGCGATCATACTCAATAACATCATGAATTTAATCTGCCGAATTTGATTACATTAACCATGCATGAACCTGCTCTACTAGACCAAAAGCTTGTAGTTTATGCCAAGAATCCCCTCAAGCAATTATCATTTTATGATATAACCAACAACACCAATTTTCGGGTGGCATCGAATTTTTATGCACTAGCCTCGACATTAGGATCTTCATCGACTTTGTTTGATTCCTCGCAGATTTAATCTTCTATCCTTTACCCTTTTTACTATGTTGGGAATCTACTAAATTTATGAAGGTAAAGTAGGGTTTTTAGTTTTTCTTTTGACATAGGGAAAAATAGGTCGTTATTAATTTACTAAAGTCAAACAAAACCTCAATATACCATTAAACTAAGTAAAGTGATAAGTAAGGGTCATTCTTCAGGATTAAGAAATTAAATATTAACACTCACAATTAATTCAACAATACGCCAGGCCGAAGAAATCGTCAAGTTTTGGTTAAACTAAGGGTATAAACTATTGAAATCAAATGGGGAAAAGCAATAGGAATTAGAAAACACCACTATCATAGTTCACATCCAACAACCGAGTAGAGATATAGAGATTGACATGTATTGGGGACATGCAAAGGGAACAAACAAACCTAAACACCTCTAAGATCGTTGTTAAGGAGTTTAGAGTCCTAATTATGACAATTAAACCTGTATTTCGAGGTGTTATCATCTAACTAGGCCAATTCAGGAATTGAAATCAAACTCGAGTTAACAACAATCAACAAGTGATGTATATCAACTAATCAATCAATCATGAACGTCAACCACATAAAAGCAAACCATTAAATGGACAACAAAAGGATCAAAAGGTGACAAAGCTCACATCAACCAAGTTACCAATCAACATCAATGATTGAAACTGCACAAATCCCAAACATAACCAACCTAATAAACTCTACTCATGAAAATAGGATGAAAACAAAGATTGGGCTACTCTCAATCCTAGTTAATGAACTTCTCACTACCCATTATACTACCAAACATCCTAAACATGGAAAAACTAGCACTAAATTACCAACCCAAAAATAGAAAAAACCAAAATTCAAGACTTTCAAGCTAAGCAAAAATAAAACAAAATCTAGTGAACAAACAAGAAGAAACTAGGAAAAAATGAAAACTTTAATTAATCTAGATTAACTATTACACATGAAGATTAAACAATGAAAACAATTAAAATAGATCAATGAAAGAAAAGAGAGGGAGTAAGAAATGTTCATAGATAAATTGTTGAATCTTTAAATACATGTTGTCAACTTGTCACCCTTAAATCTCCAAGTCTTCAATCTCTCTTTGAGTTTTCTCACTTTTCCCCTACACTAATCTATGGAGGCTAATAATCCTCACGAAAGCCCTAAAAATATTCTAAACCTAATAATAGTGAATAAAAAAGAACTTTGTTCTCTTAAAATGGGCTAAGGGGGTATTTAAACTCCCCCAATTACAACGTTTTAAATAAAAAATGGACCGACAAAACCCACGCATGACAGTAGCCCAGGCAAGCTGCAAAGCGAATGGCCCAAGCGGGTTGACTGAGGGGAGCCCAGACGAGCTGGCCTAAGGCTCGGGCGGGGGCAGGGTGCTGGGTGTATGTGTTCGGGTGTGAGTACCGGGTGTGGGCCATATTTGAACTAAAGTGGCAAGAACTTCCAGCGTCAAATAGGCCGGGCGGAATGAGTAGTTGCTCGAGCGGGCAGGGAGCAGATCGGGCGGGCCAACAGACGCGCCTGACTTCAAAAAGTAATATCTCTTTCATTTTTCATCGGAATCGAGACTGGGACTACTTGTTGGAAATCTATCGAGCTAAACTTTTATATCCAACTTGAATCACTGACAAATATAGTTTGTGATGAAAGTTATGACCGTTGTAAAATGACCCTTGTGCACAAATTCTTCCAAAAGCTCTTATTTTTGCGAAATTGCTCCACTCTATGTTCGGTGTGTGGTATGGAGACCTATTAGGTTCATCCTACAACATCAAACAATAACCATTACCAAACCCTATGTAAATAGCCAAAATAACTAATATTTACAAATAAGGTACAAATAACTCTGTTATTATAAATTATGCAAAATAAGCTAGAAAATAATAAATGAAGAGTAAAAATGACTCTAAACATGAGGAAATTAGGTATTTGAGTGATACAAATATCACTCATCATCTTTGTACCTAAAATATCGTTGTAGCCTTGTAGCCTATAATATATATATATATATATATATATATATATATATATATTGTTAATTTACCAACTAAGCCAAGTAATTTATATGTAAATTTAAAGTTGTTAATATGACTCTTTTTCCTACAATAATGATGTCGATGGATGTAAACCATTTTTATTTATTGTTATAAGATTTTACTAAAGTGACTCCCCCTCCCCTCAGAAAAATAAAATTTGAATGGACCCGGTTGATAATAACTTATTTTGCACCGCATATCTTATGATATAGTTAGTTTTTATTTGATATATAGTAAGTTTCTATCTAATATAATTAGTTTTTGTATGATATAATCACACTTTGTATAGTTAGTTTTTATTTGATATATAGTAAGTTTCTATCTAATATAATTAGTTTTTGTATAATCAGTTTTTTTATAATATAATTAGTTTCATAATGTAATCAGTTTTTATTTGATATAGTCGATTTTTTTTCCTAATATAGCCAAATTTTTTATGTGATATAGTAAGTTCGACTTTACAATAATATATGGTGAATCCGATCCACCCAACCCCTTCTACCCCCGAACATCAATATATTGTTTGATACTTTTAATGTGATCTGATCTAGGTTTACCTAAACACAAAAAACCAAAATAAACAAAAAGAAATGAAATTTTACCTAAATGAAATTATATATGTGTAGGTTAAAAGTGGTAAACTATTTTCACACAAGTCTTTTTGTGATTAAGATTTTGCTATATTTGGACATGATTAACCATATTATGATAAAAAGTCACTAAAAAATTGTAATCCGAGTCTATACATTTCTTTTTTCTGGGACATCCGAGTCTATACATAATGAGTGTGTATTCAACAAATACGAGCTTGTCTTGGCAACCAACCGTTTGAGTCTCTTAGGGGACTCAAACGGGGGTAATTTGGTCATTTTATGCGTTGGAAGATTTCACGCGCGTGTGGATGACATTTGCTTGGTACCAATGCTAGGTTATAATGGTACCATTCTCCGAAAATATTGATATCTTGGTACTAATCCTGATAACAATTTGATACCAATGTCAGGTTATAATGGTACCATTGTGTTTTATTTTGGGTGTTTGAGTCTTTTTTGGACTCAAACCGTTGGTTACCAAGCCTTTCTCAACAAATACGGCCCCAAATCCAAAAGGATTTCAATAGACCAATGATGAAAGTGAAAAAAATGTACTGGAAAAAGAACAGCTTCACGGAAGGAGTACAAGCAAGGAGTACAGAAAGTGATGAGCAATGTAATAATTAAAGCAATTTGCAAAGTAACAGTGAAGTTAGGACATGATTTTGATTGTTGGGTGGAAACCAGGAAAAGCTAAGGATTGGTGGAAGATGACATGTACGTGCAAATTATGTTCACTTTAGAATTTCTTATGCTTGACATCATACCATATTGTTGCCCATTCTTGAAAAAAATATCAGGTATGATAGGACTTTGGTAAGTAAACAATCTTTTACCTTGCACCACTTTGTTAAAATAGATTTTACTAATCATTTGTTTGTGAAAGTCATCTAATTACTTGATAGTTTTTGTGAATAATACCTAGAACTTGAGAGTGAGGTTAGATTTTTTTAGAGTCAATTTCTTTTGTGCAACTTATCTTTTTAGGGAGGTCCAAAACATATATTTTTTAAGATGAGATAATGATAATTGATGTGTAATGGTACATTCATTCTGATATTGGTCAAATAAAATTAATTGTAGTACCTCATGATTGCTTTACGAAGCTTATTTCCTTAGTTACTCTATAGTTAAGCGTGCTTGGCTGAGAGTAGTCCAGGGATGGGTGACCTCATGGGAAGTTTTTCAGGGTGCGCATGAGTGAGGACAAGATGCACCGAAAGAACTTGTGTATGTTGGTTATTGAGAATAATTGTTGGTCCCGGATGCACATTGGTGACAATGGACTCGACCCCGGATGGGACGTGTATTACAAATGGTATCAGAGCAATCTTGCGGCCGTGTGTTGATCATGTGGATAATTAATCCAAGGTTAGTTGCCTAGCGAGGGAAAATTCTGGGGCTATATCACCGGTTGCATGTCGAATTTGTGATAAGTTTCCAGGATGGGGTGACCCACAAGTCGTTGTGAGTGTGACCGAATATGTGGAGTACTCAAGCGCATCGAGGGCGTTGCTGTCCTCAAGTGGGGGTGTATATGATACCACTCATGATTGCTTTAAACGGATTTAGCAGGCTACTTCATCCAACAAGATGCATATTTCTTTTAGGAGTTCATTTCCTTAGTTATTCCACAGTTAAGCTTACTTAGGTGAGAATAGTACAGGACTTGATTCCGAATAGGTCGCGTGTTACATTGATTACCATGGCTAATGGGTCCTTGATTAGTTATTTTATTTTTAAAGAAATGTCACTTTTTTTAAAAAAAAAAAGTAGCAGAAGCAACATGTTGTATTATACGATATTGGTTGTATTTTAGGCTGCTATAGTTAATATCTTTTAGGATAGATTATTTATGTTAAGTTTGATGTTTCAGACCTAGTTAGCTTTGTATAAAAAATTTAGTTTATGTATATTCTCTTTGAGCATACAGAAAATAGAGGATTAATTATATTTTAAATTTCGATCCAAAAGTTATCATACTGTTCTGAGACCATCAATAAAAGACATAGTATCATTTTATGGAGTCAATTAATTGTGAATTTAAATGGCTTCAGTCCCTTTCATGCTTCATTTGGAATCCACTAGGCTTACAATGTGTAAGAATGAGAACTATTAGTGATTATCGGGCCATGATTAGAACGAGCCAAATATATCAAAGTAAGCTTGTTCCTTAAAGTAGGAGGCCATCTAGAGAAACTTAATCATCACTTTTATGCAATTCACACAAAGTATGAAAACCAACAAGCAAGAAAATTGTTACATCGAGTATATAGAGTAGGTGAAATAGTATCCCTTCCATCATACCAATTTTTTTTATAGAAAGTATGTAGATTAGTTACCCCCTTCAATTCTTCTACTCGATCTGTTTCATTTTATAGTTCTCTTCTCATTTTGAATACGGGAATTAAGGAAACAATGATTATTATGTATTTGCAAAAGGCCTAGGTGGTGCAAGAGTTCTCATTAATAGTAGTATATTATTGTGAAACTATAATGAACTTCAATTCAAATAGATTATTTTTCTATGAGTAAGATTAAGTTTTCTTTATGCACGGGATTAACTTCTGTCCTTTTTCTTTTATGGTGCTTGTTAGTTCAGTCTGCACTCAGCAAATTGGTACAAACTAAAAAGAGTTTTTCATCAAAGAATTTACCAACAATTAGATGAATATAGAACTACTCATAATAAGCACTTACAAGCCCAACGTGTGTATTAGAGTATAAGGATGGAAAGAACTTTCCTTGTATTAGGACTTTGTATTATAATAAGCACTTTCAAATCTAAGAAAGTGGGGTTGGTTTAAGTGTTGAACTTTTCCATCTTTTTTAGCAAAGTCTAGGGTTCAATTCCTACTTCAAGCATTTGCGTAGGATATAAAGGAGACTGAGGATGTATAGTTGATATGGGCCTCTGAGTAAGGGCAGTCCGAAGAATTTCTTCTTATCTATTAAAACACACGTAACATACGTATTAGAGGAAGGTATATAGAGCTCTCATATAGGGTTAAGTTGCATTCATCTCAATACTTGCACAATACGATTTTGGAGTTGTTATATTTGTTTGTCTCAATCTCACACTTTTGTATGGAAAATAATTGTGATAAGAAAGATGAGGGGTGGAGGAGATCACGAGCTTATGGAATTGAGAAATTGTTTTTGGACTTCTATCTAGGGTAGTTTTTCAAAAATGAATTAGCCCATGTTTCTGAATTTGAATGTAGGAGGTAATTCCATGATGTACTGTTTGACATTGTTTTCTACTAGACTTGGCAATTATTTATGGATGAGAGGATTATCCACCCAACTGTCTCAGATAAATGGGTAAAAATACGCAATGAGGCGGGACGGGTGACGGACGGATGGCGGGTCAGGTCGGAGATGGGTGAGATGTTTTATCCATATTCGCTTAATTCATCCAATCATATATAACATACTAATAAATACTAATATATATAAATATATATAATAATTTATATATACTAATATATCATCATTAGTATTGAATTTTGCCATATATTAGGAATAGACAATCGATATTTAAACAACTTTTCTAGTATTAGTGTATGCGGTTGATGGATAGGACGGATATGGATGAACATATTGGTGGGTGATAATGGATAGGTAGATGGATATTATATATATTATATATATATATTATATATATATATATAATATTATTATATATATATATATATATATATAACATACTAATAAATACTAATATATATATAAATATATATAATAATTTATCATCATTAGTATTGAATTTTGCCATATATTAAGAATAGACAATCGATATTTAAACAACTTTTCTAGTATTAATGTATGCGGTTGATGGATAGGACGGATATGGATGAAACTATTGGTGGGTGATAATGGATAGGTAGATGGAGATTTGGTTCGTGGGTGATGGACGTGTTGAAGTCCACCGGACTCATATTTGACACATTACCAACCCTAATTTTTATAGTAGGAAGTTATGCCAACAATTCAAGGATTTAAAGATAAGCGTCACATGATCACATCACGTCATCACGTAGCTCCAACTACTTTTGAGATGCCTTACCCATGTATGAATGTAACTACAAAAATTCCTTAACTCCCTAATTATTGACTTATTGCATAAATATCTACATCTTATATTGTAGCTAACTATTTACCAATAATAATACTTTAATAGTTAAAAAGAATGTAGGAATATCTAGAAATTAAAGAATATGTAGGATTTGAGTCTCTTAAGAGTGTTAGAATAATAGTGGACAATAATTTCCACAATCATGAATAAGAAGCATTATTCTTTAAGGAAGAAGAATGATTAAAGGCTTCCCATCTATCACATATCACATGGGTGTAAGTGCAATTTCCGACTCACTAACAACTCGAGCTAATTAAACTCGATCGAGTGAAGTTTTTGATCGATCAAGTCGATTTTGATTAGCTCGCAAATATCTCGTCTCATTATTAGCACATACAGGGTAGACGATATATGTTGGATTCAACATTTTGCTTTTGATATGGAGTATTTGATAATTGTGAATTCAAGTTTCTCATGAATTCTCTAGTAGAGTTTCAAACTGCTGCACTCTCATTGTCCATATCTAATCGAGTTCTAATTCGATTGGAGCTTATTTGAGTGGAGTTTTAACTGAGTCGATCTCAAATTACTCGACTATATTATCGCAACTACACCCCTATTTCACAAATTAAACAACATTATTGGTTTATACTTTATACAATCATCTATTTTCTAATACATGTAGCTCTCACTTTCCCTTCTTCCCTTCCACATATTAGGTAATCCATAAGACCTCAACTGAAAAACCTTCAATTTCACCCTCTTCTGAATTACAATTTTACAGCAATATAATTGTCATAATTGAACAGTACAATCTCATGATTATAATTTCCATATCTCCAAATCCAAAAGAAAGTACAATTCCATCCATAGTTTTTTTGTTAATAAAGTAATTAAGATCTACATATCTAAAAAATTTGCAAGTGTGTATCAACTTATGATTCGATTCGGGGACAAGTAACTAACAACACACAGAATATATAACTAGTATTGAAACGTGGCGCATGCAGACTTTAGCTTTCAGAGAATCAGATTTTGTCACCAGGTAACAAACAACATACTACTACTAGTCTACTACTACATGAATAATTATGCAACAATCACCCACAGAATACAGATTCTCATAGAATTATACGAAGTATCATTGATATTCTCTCAAGAAAAATAAAAGAACCATCATTGATATGATAAATTAACAAAATAATTAATGTCTAAAGTACTATGTACAAAAGTTCTCTACTATATGATATAACAGATTTTCTAACCCAAATCTTTTTTGTCAACTTTTGTGTAGGAAACTTTTAGCTAAAAAAATTTCACTAGTACTAGTAATAATTAATACTCTAATGATGAAGTTAATACAAAGGAACAGGGAAACGTGGAGGTTTAGGAGTTTTTTCAGTAGTTGGAATTGGAGCTTGCTTTTCTGGCCGAGGTGGCTCACATGGGCATGGTAATGCTATGAATTTTGCTATCTTATCTCCTGGCATTATCACTGGTAGGCTTCCCATTTGCTCTTGCTTCTGCATTTACACATAACACATACTTCATTAGAAACATTGTACATTGTCATACTCATGAATGATAAATAGAACTATAGTCTCTTGTCGAACTGTCTGACCAAACATTTCCGATCAGATAAAACAAGTTTTAACGCAGATTAGCTAGCTAGGTCGAATCAAATATTCATATAAGGTGAATTTCGGGGTAATCAAGATAAACGAGTATAAAATTATTAGCGGGACTCCAATTATTAGTTTAACCTTTTGGTTAAGTTGGTCATTTGACATGGTATCAGAGCCAGCGTGACATAAAAATCGCGAAAGACTTGTGTTGTATCTACACTTCAAGCCTAATGGACACTCGCGTGAGGGGGAATGATAGAATATAAAACTATTCATGAGACTCCAACCATTCGCTTAAACTTTTGGTTGATCGGTTGATCAGTTGATCCTTTGACACAAGTGTGATAAGATGTAATAAGCTTAGCACTGAAAAGTTAAGAAGACGGATATGTTTTAAATCGACAGTGGGATAATAATAATTTTCATGGATATTGTAAATTCTAAGTTATTTTAATAAAAAATGTGATTTTTTTTACTATTCGAGGTTAAATTAGTTTGAGACGGTCTCAGTCTCTCATCTAAGACTTAATCAAGACACTTATAGAAGGAACTCCTTTCTATATCAGATGAGATCATTATATCTCCATTAATAATTAGGTTCCGCCATAACAGATCTTCCCGTTCACTCAACTACAAAATAGTTAATGGAACTTGCTAATTGTGAAACGTAAGTCCTATAAAAGAAAGGATACTGGAGTATGTTATTCAAATACATCAATTAAAAAGACGTGATTTAAGGAGAAAAAGCTTTCAATAAAGCCAACCATCGATGACGACTGCTTATAGTGGGGTCACTTTAATAATATTCGGTGCCATTTATCTATTACAGCTAATTTATATGACCACCCAAAAAATTAAATTAATTTGTTTTCTTTCCAAAAAATACTAAAAATTGTTCCTAGTTAAGTACCCTTATTGTTTAAAATCCCACTCTAATTAATACACTGAAAGGATATTTACTTTTAAATTGTTCAATCTTGTACCCAATATCTGAGTTGGTGTACCTGATAGGCTAGCAGCCTCGCAAAGATTGGTCTTCGGATCAATTATTTTTCCTAATAAAAAAAATATGACCACCCAAAAAATTAAATTAATTTGTTTTCTTTCCAAAAAATACTAAAAATGTTCATGAGTTAAGTGCCCTTATTGTTTAAAATCCCACTCTAATTAATACACTTAAAGGACATATGAATTAGGATAAGATAGTGATACAAAAATCATATGATTTAATAAATTTCTTGTTGCACATATAATAATTAAATTAGTAACCATAATTTGAATTAAAGCTATAAGGTTAACTAGTATTTGGATGCTCTCAAAAGCTAAAGAAAGAGGAATATGGAATATATATTGACTCAATTGTAAAGCATCACTTATAAATATCGGATTAGATTAGGCCTTTGTGCATGTATGACGATATCATCTATCTAATCCATCTTAAAGAATATTAATCTTTGTCTCCTAAAATTAATATTCCATTTCTCATTAAAAACGAGTTTTTAAAACTTAAAAGTATGCACATGAATGGAAAAACTAACAACAAACGCAGTTAGTTTCTCATCAAACCATCTCATATAAAGTCACTCGCTAAAACTTTTAGACTTTTATTGATACAATCTAGCTTAAGGGTATGTTTATCCCTCAGACTCACCACTACACTTCAGACTCTGCCACATCAGTTTTTCACTAACTCAGACTCACTTCAGACTCTTTATACTTTTATATTTTATCCCCAAACTCTAATCAAAGACTCACTTATTCATCAAAACATAATCTGATTTCTTTTATATATATAATTGGTTTGATATTTTAAAAAAACTCACCCAATCAATATTTGACATTTGGCAAGGGTGAGTCTTAAGTTGAGTTTTGAAAAACAAAACTCAACTCAAGACTTTCCCTAGTCTTGCATTAGTTTATCCCTAAGACCCATGAAAATCTTGTCTCAAGACTCTCTCAAGACTCCCCTAAGACTAGGGATATTCACACGGTCACACCGATAAAGTCTTATGGGTTCAGGCTTTATCTAGAGTTGGAATCCTCATCCCAACAATATGTTGGAATTTAATTCAACATTGTTTAGCATTGTACCCCGCCTCTAAGTTGGTATATCCGGCCGCTAGTAGCCTAATAAAAGTTAATTTTCGGACCAATTATCTTTTCTAATAAAAAAAAAAATTAAAAATAAAGCCTTCTCAGTGTATAGTCAAAACTCGAAAATAAATCTATCTATATTACTACGCTTAGTCGTTCATTTTAAGTAAATGAGTTTTATTCCTCGAGGTAAAAATTTCATTAATGTATTCAATTCTGAAAAGAAAAAGTTTTTACCCAAAATAAAGTGATAATAGTAAAAACTCATAATAAACCTAAAGCGTTTCATTTATTTCAGAACGGAACACGTATAATAAAATATAACAGCTAAAGATTCAATTTACATTACAGTAATTTCAATATGATAAAACGAATTAAGTAGAAGTACTTACGAAGTAATTAGACTTGGGTTTAGCAGGATCAGAATGATGATTAGCAGCTTCAATATCAAGATCATGATTATAAGATCGACGAAGAGAACGAAATTTGTCCCAATGATAACAACAAGAGAAAATACCACTTAAACTGAAGATCACAAGTAACAGTAAAGCTGTACCAAGAGGAAATCCAAGGGACGGTCGTGATCCATCCGAGTGATGAGGTACAGGGGAATACAATGGACTGTGCTGCATCATAGTATCTTAATAATTTCTTCGGACCAAATCTTCTTTCTTTCATAGGCTAAAAAATAGCCCTTTTTATAAATTATAAATAATATTTCTTATGTATAATAAATACGAGTAATTCTTTGAAGAATAATGGTATGGAGATTTTGGAGGAGAGAGAAAAAAAAAAGGAGAGAAATGGAGTGTGTGTTAATGTGTTTTGAGCAGAGGAGAGGGGAGAGAATGGTGGTTATTTAAAGAAGAGAATTAGAGAGGTATGGGTACGTGTAAAGGTTAAATTGCTACTACTTGTCCGGGTTTGAGTACGGAAAGTGGGTCCCTTTTAGGTACTGTTTTTGTGTGTGTGCCCCACTTTTTTATATTTTGGTTGGTACCGTTTTTTTTATTTTCTAACTACTACTTGTTGTTTTTGTTTGTTTTTCTCAAGTGTAAATGGTATGTTCTATGTGTTTGAACTAATTTGAATGGAATTCAATTATATATAGACATATGATATAGTCCTTCCGTTTTGGTTTAAATGAAATATTAGGTGAGATGACACTAATTATTCGATTTTAACTTAAATTTATTGCTATTATATAAAGAAAAATATAGTCAAGTGGGATCTTATTAGATTCGTCTCAGTATATACTATCAAATTATAACTTTTTTTATTTCACAAACTTTTATATGAGGCGGGCCACACCTTCAACTAATGGTGTGGCCACCCCTCCTCCTTTCCTTTTTCACGCCTCCCCTCTTTCTCTTATCCTTTTTTTTTTAACTCTTTCTTTTTTCTTTTCTTCTTTTTTTTTTTCTCCTCTCTCATTTTTTTCTATTTTTTTGCCTCATTTTCTCTCTCCTCTTATTTCCCCTATTTTTTTTCTTATTTTCTCTTTTCTCTCATTTTTTTTAAACTTTCTTTTTTCTTATTTTTTCTCTTTAATGTCTCTCATTTTTCCTATTTTTTTGCCTCATTTTCTCTCTCATCTTATTTCCCCTATTTTTTTTTCCTATTTTCTCTCTCCTCTTATTTCCTCTTGAATTTTACCATTAACACATTGATAAATAAGGACGTGACAGCTAATAATAAGTCTAAGCTATGCCTTATAATGATGCTCGTGTCCCCTTTAAAAAAAGCCCAAGCGTGAATCCGTTTTCGGATTACCATATCTGAATGTACGTGAAACCCTTATTATTTGTAACTTATCTTATGATACGAGAAACCCATTACTTCATAATAAATAATTATTATTATTTGTACCCTTATTTATCATACGAATAACCCATTTATTCTACAAGTAACCCTCATATATATTTTCAAATGACCCATTATATTATAAAAGTAACCTCATTAGTTAATAAAAGTAACCCTAATTACATGTTTGAGTAACCTTATTTATTTGTTAGTAACCCATATGTTCGCAAAAGTAACTCTAGTTATTATATAATAGCTTGAAATGTTTATAGAAAGTAATCATAAGAAGGTACAAGTAACCCATTAATTAGTTCATAAAAGTATCCCCATATATATATATATAAAGTAATCTTTTTATTCATAAAAAGTAAAACGCGTTGCTTTTCAATGCTAAAGTGTTACTTTTAGTGAATTAGAGATTACTTTATCGAATACTAAGGGTTATTCGACTGACATTAGGGATTACTTTTATAATGCTAAGGGTTACTTAAACTGAAAGTATAGGTTACTTTTTGTATCTATAAGGGGGTTACTTTTTTTTGTAAATAGGGTTATTTTTATTATAACAGGGGTTACTTTTACTGAAAGTATAGGTTACTTTTTGTAACTGTAAGGGGGTTACTTTTCTATAATTAGGGGTTACTTTTACTATAATTAGAAATTATTTTTTGTAATATTAAGGAGTTACTTCTACTAAAAATATGTGTTACTTTTGTAATTATAAGGGTTACTTTTATTAAAATTAGGGGTTACTTTTTAATTATAAGGGATTACTTCTACATTGAATAGAAGTTACTTTTGTAATAAAAGGGTTTACTTTTATTGAAATTAGGGTTACTTTTTAATTATAAGAGGTTACTTCTACAGTGAATAGAGGTTACTTTTAGTAATAATAAGGGGTTACTTTTTAAAACACTTCCTCTCACTCCTTTGAATCTACCCTCTCTCTAAATTCTTTGCCCTTCTCTGTCTTCCTTCCTCCACCACAACTTTTTCTACCTTCCTTTCCCTTTATGATTGCAAATCAAACATATTGTTAAACACCAACCGAACTATAAACATAAATCCAAGCAAATTATGACAGACTGGATCCAGAATGCTAGCAAAATCAATTTATCTCGTACGCAATTCAAGTTTCCACAATAGCATTTTTCCTTCAACAGATGTGTAAATGTACTCAATCAAGGAGTCAAATGTAAAGTGAAATTGAATTGAAGGAGATCCGATTGACCTTTAATTGTCAAAATTGCCCATAGTATGCAAAAATTTTCCAAAAAGAAGAAAAGCAATGCTCAAGAAACACTAGAGAGGGTCAATCTCAAACTTCATATTGTTATGATATTTGTGTAACTGAAAATCCAAAAAATTGGTAATGTTAATTTTGGTTATTGGATGATGACTAAAGTTGGCTTAGAATATTTTCTCGATTGTTTTTGGAGTGGAGTTGGACCTTTATTAATTTCTGCTTGTTTATGATAGTGAACTTTCGCGGAAGATGAGTATTCCCCTAGATCTGAGGAGGGAGGAGGGAGGAGGGAGGAAGGAGGATCGGAGGAGAACTGGGGTGAGAGGAGAGAGAAAATGAGTGTAATTTGGGTAGTGTGTGGGGAGGCATGTATGAGTGACTGATGAGTGTATGACGTGTGTGTAAATCAAGTGGGCAGGGAAGGAGGTGGCCACACGGTTTGGGTTTCGTGTGGCTTGTTGTACAAAAAATGCATTGTTTTTATTTTTTACATGTGCACAATTGAAGATATTAATGATTAAAGAAGCGTGTCGGGTTGCGTGAAAAAGCAAACGTTTCATTTAAAACAGAACGGAAGAAGTATTAAAGTTCTGTTTTCTTAGGTGCAGTTTCAGTTTAGTTAGTTTTCTCTTTTAATATTTGTTTGGTTTAGTTCACTTTATTTCAGTTCAGTTTAGTTCAGCCCAAAAGAACAAGGACAAGATCAAATATTATGAGCTATGATTACACCTTAGATTCACGTATAATTGATTACAGTTAGATTTCATCGTTCTAATTACATATTATAAGACTTGATCAGCTCGGATAGATCTTGATTAGGTGAAATTTATTCTCTTTATTTTTATTAATCGTTTTAATTTGCTTCTCAAATTATATAATGCACAATTTTGACCGTCGATATCTTTAATAATTAATTAATGAAAGTTACTCTATGTTAAACAAAATGAATTGAGACAAAACAAATGTAATATTTTTATGGAGCACAAAATTTGTTTCTTATATATTATCTACAAAAATAGCCAAAGTGAGTTGCATAAATAGTTCATAAGTAAGGATAGGAGTTAGCTCAAGTGGGTAGAGCGCTCCCCCTTGGCCACTGAGGTAAGGGGTTCGATCCTTACCCCAGCATTATGCTGGGGTATTTCCTTAGCTAGCATGCTATGCATGTCTTACTAGCCGATGTGTTGGTGTTTCCTACAAGCTAGTAGCCTTGTAGGGGTTAGCCCTTAGGCTGACTTAATTTCCTAATCAAAAATAAAAAAATAAAAATAAATAGTTCAGAAGTCAAGGTCGATCAGCGAAAACATAACCAGGTATACTTTTAATAGCAACTTTTCAGAACGTATATTAATTAAGTACTTCTATAATACTTCCTCCTTTTAGTTCTATTCCATTTTGACTTTAACACTATTCACATACATGAATTTTCAAGTTAGCTCTTTATGGATGAAATGTTCATATGGTATGACTAAAATTTTAACCTTATATTCTCATTAATACATAATAATAGTAATGTGAAATTTTGTAAGATTTATCTCAATATTATGTGCTTAAAATATAAACTTTCTTGTAATTATATTACTAATATTACTAATTTGTAATTAGAGATGTTGATGGTCAAAATACGCATTAAAAAATTGTGAGCAAAAGACAACTGTGAAAATAAAAAAGAAACAAATATAGTATTACTTATATTATGTAAAAAAAACATATTTTTATTAATATGATCTTGTTAGATTTGTCTCAAGTATATTACAAAAATTATCTTACTATTTTACTTGTACATAATTAAATATATAACTGCTCAAAGATGTGATATGGCAAACATACCAAGAGAAACTGTAGCACCAAAAAAATAGAGAATATACGTAGTTATAGATAGGGTTGTGCAAAGACCATGATCGGACTGGAATTTGGAACGGATCGGACCGAAGATTCCGGTCCAGTCCGGTCCTCGATCCACAAAAATTCTTGATTTCGGGTTTCCGGTCCGTTCCGGAATGGTTGGACTGGAATTTCTATTATTTTAATAAAACAAAGTTTATATGTTGAAAAAAGTTTTAAAAGGTAGAAAGTTAGAAATTTAAAAACCTACTATGTATCACTTTAGGATTATTGTTAGTAAAAACATTAATTTTTAATATAGCTAATTTATAAAATATATTTAAATAAATAAAAAAGATTTTTTTTAAAAAAATAAAGATTCATGTCCAACCGATCCAAGACCGGACCGGAAAAATTATCTGGTCCCGGTCCAAGAAAAAGCCAAATCTCGGTCTATCGGTCCGACCGCTTCTGGTGCATCCCGCTAGTTATACATATTAATGGTCAAGATTTTGTAAAACTATGAAAAAGTAATTGGGAATGGTGAAAGAAATATTTCTTTAAAATATTGAAATATTTGTCTTTTGAACCATTATATTCTATTATAATTATATCTTATGACTATCTATAAAAAAAATAAAAAATATTTAAAATGTAAATGAAATGTCACAATATATGAGTTTTATTCATTTTTATTGTTTGAGGCTACGAATTATAATTAGCTCATTAAAAGTTAATCAAAATAAATAAACTAGTAAAAATAAAGTATTTTTATAAGGATGCCTCTAAAGCTAGGCATATCGGGAAGCGATTATAGGATGAGTGTATCCAAACACATATACTTCTACTTAGGATGAAATGATTTCAAAATAATAATAAAAAAAGATTTTGATTTTCTTTATGGCTAAGAGTTTTTTTTTTTTTTTTAAAGGGGTATGGCCAAGAGTGAAAAGAAGTTGAGATACTGTTGTTAACAGTGAGTAGTTATTAAGGAGGGATCTATTTATTACTAATAATGATATTTGAAAGGAGAAAACAAAAGCGAGAAAAATAGCAAGGGAACATGGAATGGTCTAGAAGGTGGACACTACTGACCCACCTTGAGATGACGAAATAAATTCTTATTCAATTTTAGTAAATTTTTATAAGCATTAAGCAACCATGTTTCATTAATGTCACTTGTTAAGTTGTTATAGGTTAGGATTAATTAGGTTATTAGAAGTATATTTCGATCGTTTGGTTAAGATTGATGAAATTTGTGGAGTTAGTTTGACAAAACATTGGATATGCAACTTTTTAGAAAGTCCTTTTTTTTTCTTCTTTCGGTCACATATCTAATATTCTATCAAGGATGTCTTGACCTAATAGTTAAGATTGAAGTGATGTGAACGATACGTCACAAGTTCGAATCCCCTCTCCCCTTCTTTATATTTTGTACTGTATTAATAACTCGTATGGATAAAAAAAACATATATAATATCCCGAATATAGCTGCATAGGTAGCACTTCAAGAAGTTTTCCTTCCCCTAATTATGCAACCAGATAACAATAGTACTATTTATGAACAAGTCTTTCAATTTGGCCCGCCATGAGAATTTTTTGAGTCAAGTACTCAAGTTGCATGTGCATCCATTGCAACTTTGCAAGTAGCCAAGTACACATAAGATAAGGACTAACACTATTATTTTTATCCCAAATTACTTAATGAAGTATTAATTAGTGAAATACATTTCAATTCCAAGTCACGCACCTTTTGTCCTTGTGACAAAACTTCTAGTGTTTGTTTATATGAATATAACTAATTTAATTTACTGAAATAATCTATCCAAACCTTTCATGTAGATTGTAGATCTAAACCAATACTTGATGTAATTTTACGTGTTTTATGATATGATAAATGTCAAAACCAAGATAATATCAAATCATTCTAGCTTGTATCAAGTTTAAGAAAAAAATGCATTAACAAAACCTAGCTTGATTGTTATGAGCATGATAAAGTATAAATTTATTCTTGGGACTCCAACCATCAGTTTAAGCTTTTGGTTGAGTTGGTCCTCTGATATGGTATCAGAGCCAGCGTAATATTTAGCGCCAGGTATGAGGGAGGCCTATGCTGCATCCACACTTCAAGCCCAATGGGCTCTCGTGTGAAAGGGCCGTAAATAGAGTATAAATTTATTTTTGGGACTCTAACCATCAGCTTATGTCCTTTAACAGAGCAGGTAACGCAATCTACATAGATCTTTTTCTATCTTTATTAATGTTTACATAATAAATAACATAAAATTATTTCATATAAAAAATTATCTGAAAGATAAAAATGCTGAATACATGTAGGCAATCTTAGTGAAAGAGAGATTTGGTATCGCATTCATTGACGAGGATTCGAACCAAAAGCTACCAGAGAACTGTAAATGGAAATTTGACATAAATTTGATTAATATTTGTACAAAGAAAGAATGATTCTCAATAAACTCATAATGTATTGATCAGATTTAAGGAAAGTGAAAATGTCTCAGGGATCTGATCAACTCATAATGGATTAATCAATTTTTTAATATTGGTAAAAGAATCGAAAAAACCTATGTTTCCATACTGTTGGAGTTAAGGCTTGGAAAAGCCTTGGCTCATTTTGTTGTTTGTCCCACATTATTTGTGGGAGGGAATCTCTCCTTGTTTTTATATTCCCTCCCTCCTTCCTTCCATTGAGTTGGTCCTAGAGATGCTTTTGTGGTTGGATGTCATGTTTGGTTTGGGCTTGCTATCACACACGCGCGCACGCCGCCCGGGACCGGGCTAGGGTCTTGGGCTTTGGGGAATAAACTTAATAAAGTTTTGGACCCATGAGCTGCGCGTGTATGACCATTGGAATTCTGTAACGTTTTGACCGTTACAGTATTCATAGCAGATCCCTAATAATCCGCTCATTTATTGCTGCCCGTTTTTGGCCTGATTTTTCCCTATAAAATCGGTGCCTTCTGATCAGTTAAACACACACAAAAAAACACTCTCTTCTTCCTTCTCTTCTCTTCTCTCTTCCTGGGTTTTCGTGCTTTTCTCCAAAGCTCAGTTTGCTAGTGGTGGCATACTTAGCTACTGTGTTAACCTTGGGGAGCATTTCGGCCAAGTTCGATAACCACCATTGTCGGGTCGTAATTGCTTTTAAGTCAGTGGTCTCCTACCACGGCACAATCTTGAAATATCTCTTTTCTGCCTTTGCGAATTATTTGTTCTAACACATACATCACAGTAGAAACAGGATAGATATTGCAAAATTTATAAATACTTTTGAAAAAATAAAGCAGATTAGTAAACCTGCACTGATACCAAAATTAACTTCAAGAAAGAAATAAATCCATAAGTTTCAACAACTTTTTTGCTTAACTCCAATTACTCCCTCTGTTTCAATATATAAGGCATTCACGCTTTACGAAAATTTGTTTTGACTCCAAATATTTCTCAAATACAATAAATAAAAATTATAAAAATTATAACGCTGGATTCGTCTTGAAAAATTATACTATTATTTTTTAAAATTTTCTATCAACATAAATTGAGAGTAATTACGTTCAAAGTTCGACCTCGAATATCGTGCATGCCTTATATTGTAAGAACTAAATGTTTGTGTTAAGTTGAAGATCCTTATTTGTACAATTGTACTACTACTAATGATAATTGGTAAGATTTTACTTTAATATCGCAAGTGGACATTATTATAGCAAATACTGGTCGAAGTCAAGGTGGTGCAAGATTATAACTAGTTGATTCTACACAATTCAAAATCAAAGTGTTTTATCAACTAACAACTAACTTAGTAATAAAAGATGACAAACTATGATAATTATGATAATTAAAACACTAAGATTGAGCATCACTACTAACCTGAATTGATTAAAAAAAATCATATCCCAGTTATTCAATTGTAGCTTCGGTGAGATTTCATATTCCTTTATAACTCAGCAATAAAACATAGTTACGAATGTAAACTAAATACTTGGCCATTCCTCAATACCTAAAACTCACTTTCATGATAACAAAAGGCCTAACTAACATGTATGTCTCATATTATCATGACTTACACACATAATTAGAAGCAATAAGAATCAATGTCAAATAATTCTCAATTTTAATTCTCACCTACTTTCATGGGAGAATTCAAATTAATGATAACAAGATTACCTCAATCACGAGCCAACTTTCATTGATGAACTCAATCAATAAATTAACAATCTAGTAACACATAAGTCCTATTTAAACAACTTTCATTGCAATATAAAATTAGGCCTAAGCATGATGCAAATTTGGGGACGAAAACAATCTCATGAAACCCTAAGCATACTATTCAATAATACATGGGACTTAGAAGAAAATCATATGATTAATCCGTACTAGGATCAACTCGATCTTAGATAAAGGAAATACTCACTACTCATAAAAATAAGCACAACAAACTTGATTAAAAACATAATTGAAATAAACAAAGGGAAGACAAAGAACAAATAAAAAAAAACTTTATCAATAATGCTTGTATGGAGGGATGAATCCTTAATAAGCTTCAATGAATACACAATCTTCAATCTGTAAATAGCAAAGAAAACTCAACTAGGGCTAAACGTAATAATAACGTAATAAAGTCTCCAAAACTAAAGAAAGCCAATCCGAAGTATATATATTTTCCGAAAACTAACCAAAATAAAAAAACAAACGCAAAAATAACCTAAAAGTTGTTAGCATGTGTCCACCGCGAGTTGCTGCAACAACCATTAACCCCCCCGTTACTATATATGAGTCATAGTCAGTTCTCGACTTTGTTCTACGAGTACTCCTATATTCCGTGACTCGTGGTCGACCTGCACTCTTAATCTTCCTTGAACTCAAATATGATGATCTTGAGCTCTCCAGATCTTGTGTGAGACCCATCTACTTCCAATTTCGCCCCGAATCACACGACTTCCACCTATTATATGCTCTCGGGCTTTCAAAAGGGTCTAAAATCCTTAATTCTCGCATAATTTCACATATTTTTTTCAATTTTCACAAACAGCAAACACGCAAACCCACTAAAACTAACACGCAATACATCAATTTTCTCCTCAAAATGTGCCAAATAAGATGCAAATTATGGACTTAACAACTAATAACAAAACTGAGATGTAGAATCTCTTAAAGTATAACAAAATATAAAAGAACTTGTAGAGTTGGCTGAAGTGGTAACTAATTGTGAGTTTGTGACCATTAGGTTTCATAACAGAAGTGTTGAGCGTGTAGCTTCTTGGACTAGAATGACTAGACTATCTCCAACAATTCTCAATTTTTACAACTAATAAAGACACAACATAATATTTTTCGCCCAAAGCACGTCAAGCAAAACTTGGTTTACTGGTTAATGGTAAGGTTTGCATCTCATATATAACCTTATTTGAGGCACTTTGATTTGAAATTCCCCTTAACCTACTTCCCTTATTATCCAAGAAGCCTATTAAATTAATGTATCATACTGAATCGTGTAAGGTTTTGATCTGATTAAACACTTCTCATTACCATCTTAAATAAAGTACCGTCAATAATTTTAATTGTATATATAAGAGTCATAAAGGACCTTCATAGTTTTGAACTGCTCGACCCTTTACTTAAGTATAACTAAGTCAAGTACACAATATGTTATGAACTTACGATAGTGGTACCTTATAATTCTTCAAATTACTAATTATTAGGCTCCACAAACCGTGAAGTGCGCAATATGATGCCAATTGCCAACAAGATCTTCCCCAAACTTAACTCCAAAAATGGTACTATTACGCACAAGATATCATATAGATATAGGAAAATTCTTCTACAAAGACTACGATGATTAGCATCATAGAATTAAACTTGGATAACCCTCCTATTTTTGTTTTGGTCAAAGAATACAGTAGTAAGTAGCCGACAACAGTGTGTATAGTATGTACTTTCTAGGCTCAGACCTTTGATTTTTTTTTTTTTTACCAACAATAATAAAACAAAAAGGCAAGCAAGAAATTTCGAGGAAGTGCAGCCCAACTTGACCAAAAACACTAGGTGTTTCCCTTAAGCCAGTCCTAAGGGACCCTATAAAATGGCCTTACCAAATTTAGTGAAGTCATTTTCTTAACAACCTTTCTTCATGCCTTTCTTTCTGTAAAGCATTCTAATAAAATAATCATATTTACATGTAATTTGCGTAAGATAATAGCACCAAGGGAGCACGCATGAAAATGAAACCAAGAACGTAGTATATGGATTAGGCAATTTACCTAAATATAATCACACAAATTCTTGTATATTGCATGCAATAATATCGGAAATGTCATCTCATTCTTTCGCTAAAGTGTAGCCAGAATCTGGTAGTAATTAATTACTCCCTCCGTTTCATAATAAGTGAAACACTTCTCTCTTTTATATGAGAGTTTTTTTAGAGAAGTGTTTCACTTATTATGGAACGAAAACCAAGTACGTACTATATGAATTAGGCAATTTACCTAAATATAATCACACAAATTCTTGTATATTGCATGCAATAATATCGAAAATGTCATCTCATTCTTTTACTAAAGTGTAGCCAAAATCTGGTAGCAATTAATTACTTCATCTGTTCCATAATAAGTGAATCACTTCTCTTTTTTAATTATGTGAGAGCTTTTTTAGAGAACTGTTTCACTTATTATGAAACGGAGGAAGTATAAATCTATCATTAACGACTTGCATCTTACACATCACAAATTACATCGATAAAAATATATTTTCTTCACAATTCTTAACATATAAGGATTTATATTGTAGCTAATGCTTGCTAGCATTAAGCATCCAAGAAAAGCTATATATATATGCTTCAAGAAAAAAGAAAGTTAAAACTTGTTCTTCTTGTCATGTAGAATTCGTTTTAATTATTTGAAGAATAAAGGAGCCTAAGCTAGATTTTTAGTAATGGAGGACAATTTAGATTTTTAATAATGGAGTACACCAAAGTCCAAAGCTCGCACACAGATATGACATATTCCCTTGGTTTCTAAACACTAAACATGCTTCCATATTACTCTCTACAAGAATAATACTCCCTTTGTATTTTTAGTCGTTTCCCTTTCCTTTTTGAGAAGAGTCAAGAGAGATCAGACATCATTTGTACTAAATTAAGGCAACCCAAATACTTTATCTCAGTTTAATTTATTTTTAATTTTTTAAAAGATGATTATCCTATCTCCGTGAATTAATATTGAAATTAATTGTTTAAATAGATGTCCATGATAAAAGTAATTTTTTTAATATCCTCTTTTCCGCTCTCAATTTCTTTACTTTTACTTACCTTTTCTCTGCCTTTTGCTATTTTTATCTTAATTCATTTAGAAAAACGCATGTACCTGTTCTTTGTCTTTTGCACTTTTATTTTTCTTAGTTCATTGAAGAAACAAACGTCGAGAATATTTATAGTACACCTGGGTGTACCATGCTCATGGTACACCCAAGACTATTTTCTCCAAATGAGCAAAATGAGCGAATGAGCAAATGAGCAAAATGATTAAATGAGCAAATATTTCTACTTATTTAAGAAAATGAGCAAACATTTTTATTACAAAATGAGCAAAATGAGTAAATGAGTAAATAAACAAAAGGCCCATATAAGCAAATTTGGTATCAAATGAGCATCTGAAATTCTAATTTATTACAAAAATACCCCTGGATGTACCATGCTCGTGATACACCTGGGTGTACCATGAGTGAACTCACCCTATTAAAAAGAAACGAAAGGTGATAAAACAAAGCCACAAAGGTACTACATGAGACTTTGAGAAGAAAACAAAGGAATAGAAAAAAAAAATTAATGACGCAAAATACGTTGAGTGGGTACAACTCGTACAAACTAGGAACCGACGGATGAAAGGAAGTTGATCAAGTGGCAAAAGCCAAACCCTGAAACAGAAATAGTTGTCTTGCTCTTGCCAATCACAAATAAAAAATAAGATGAACAGATGAGAGCTGCAACAACTCCCCTGAGTATTTAGCGTTTGAATTGAGCCCTGTATCTTAGCACCCCTTCATGTTGCTCAGGGGCCTTTTTTTCACTTTCTCATTTAGGGCCTGTTCTCTTTGGCATAAAACAGCTGAACTGAACTGAACTGAACTGATCTGAACTGAACTGAACTGAACTGAACTGAACTGAACTGAACTGAACTGATCTGAACTGAACTGTTCTGATCTGAACTGAACTGAATTGAACTGAACTGAACTGAACTGAATTGAACTGAATTGAACTGAAATGAATAGTGATATGTGAGAGTAAAAGTATGGTCAAGAGCTGAACTGAACTGGTCTGAACTGAACTGATCTGAACTGAACTGAATTGAACTGAACTGAACTGAACTGAATTGAATTGAACTGAACTGAACTGATCTGAACTGAACTGAACTGAATTGAACTGAACTGAACTGAAAATAAGCTGGGGAGAACAGGCCCTTAGTCCCACAAATCACAATAATCATGATAAAAATAATTAAGAGTTTTATAATGTGATTTTTCTGTTTATTAATAGCTGTAAGATTTTGACTTTTAAAACCTGCTAAATACAACTTCAAGTATTAATATATTTAACTAGTTACTAGGTTCGAAATTTTTTTATTTATTAATGTTATACTTTAAAATAATAACGTTAAAAAGCACTTGGTCTAGTGGTTAAGAATCTAGTACTTCCTCTGTTTTTTTTTTAGATGTTACACTTTCTATTTTAGGAAATTTTAAATTAGATGTTACACTTTTATTTTGGGTAATAACTTCTCTCTATCTCTCTCCTATCACATGTTCACATGGGGCCCTTTTGTTTTTCATTCTCTCTATCTCTCTCCACTCCAAAAATTACCTAGGAGTCCGTGATTTGAAAAGTGTAACATCTAATAAAAAACGGAGGAAGTATATGAACTTCAAGTTATAGGATCAAAGTCTATACTATGTGATATTTTATTTTTTTTACTTTACATGAAGTAAAACTCTTTTAGGAAGAGCATTATGTCACACCGTTCCTTGTTCAGGAACGCCTTTTAATGGAATTATATAGATTTTTTAACAGTGAAAATTATAAAGAGTTGAAGATTTGGTAGATATACATAGAAATGAATGTAACAGTATCTTACAAACTAAAAGCTGTTTTATTTGAGAGGATATAAATTTTATCTAAGAAAGTATATGTGCTGGTGGCTCTATCCTCTAAAGCTCTAATAATGCAAGTGCACCAATTCAATGTAACATTATTTTTTCTTATTTCAAAATAAAATATAATAAGTTCTTATAATTATATCTTATTGAGAGACTTATATAGATACTTAAATCTCTAACACCTTCATGGTAATAGCAAGAGACTATTGTAAACATATTATTTTACCTTTTTTTTGTAGAAAGTCGAGTTATTGCTTTCCTTCTAAAACATTTAAGCTTTGAAATTACTTATCAGATTATGACGTCAGTATTTTTCCACTACACAAGACTTTTTAAAAGTAATAACCTGTAGCATCGTCCGAGACACCCACCAGTCACTAGTATGATTTTAAAGATTAAGCTTTACTCTTTATCGACTACAATTTACAATAGCAGTAAACAATAGAAGTAAATCATTTATTAATAGAACAACTTTAGAAGGCTTTTTTTTTCTTAAGGATAACAATGATAAAAATAGAGAAGTACATGTAGAATGAAGTTAACATATCGCCAACTTAGGGTGGTCCAATTCTTGGGATCCATCTTAGTTGTTTTTCTTTCCTTTCTAAAAAAAATATAACACCAACTTAATCTTTAATACCTAACCTTGCACACCTAGTTATTGAATAGAATAGCCTAATGACTAAAGGGTTATGGTCAGATTTATAGGGTTTTTATCAGGTAGGGCTTTATTGGGCAGGGTCGTTATTGAGGCAACAAAAAAAACCCAATAATTTTGAAAAATAAAATAGATTTTTTAAATAATATTATATGTACGGATCCATATTACGTAATTTATACTCACTTTTTGACTCTTTTTGTTCCTTACTTTTCTTAACCGTTTATCGACACACCCATTATCGACCCGCTACCCGTTTGGCATGACCTGCAATCGTCCCTCTATGATGCAACCCTCTTAAGACCTGACCCGTGTCCGCTCCGCACCAATTTTGACCTGATTCGTCCAATAATCAAGTCTAGATATAAATAAAATCATCACTAACTAAACTAGGAGCTACAAACGTAGATAAATGAAGTCGCAGAATCTAGATATTTCTCTTATTTTTATCTCTAGAACTACAAATGTACTTGTAGGAGTCCCCTCAAAAACAAAAAAGAACTTGTAGAAGTAAGGGTGGGCATTGACGAGTAATCGAGTATGACATTGACGACCACTTAATAAGATAGTATAAGGAGAGTTGTTATTTGGAATATATCTAATGGTTGTGTACTTGTGTACCCGTACCAATATAGAAGTATTATGTTTTCCAATTGGTATCATCAAAAACATGGTACTAAAATGATTATATATCATTGTGAAGAGGTTTGAATATCAACCTTTTTTTTTGGTATTAGTTGAACAAGGAACTGGTAAATTATGATTGTGTGAGATATCAGTTTACTAATAGTATAGTACGGATCAAGTATAAGGGCTATCGTCAATATCGTACCAATATATGAATAGTCTTTACTCTTTATTAGTAGATTTGTAGATCCATTATCAAGGAGATATAAGGAAGAGGTGGTAGGCCAGTAGAGTACCACCCCATTTTCATGGTGTTGTCTAGAGTTGGAATTCTCATCCCAACAATATATTGGGTTATTAATTTTATAGTGGTAGTGGCCCTTCAGGCTTGTTGCCTTCTGGCTATGCGAGTGGGGGAGGTGGTGGTGGTCAGGGTACGTGGTGGATTGGTGGTTATGGTTAGGGGTTAAGATTTAGAGGTTAGGATTACTTAGGTAGTTAGGTTTAATTATGATTATTTATAACCGGGTTTGTCGTCGGTTAAAGACTTGTATCTAATAGTAAAAGGGGGTTAATTAATTATGATGAAAACAAAAAATTGGTGTTAATGACTAACAGAATTAACCGTCATTAATCATGTCATTAAGGGAGTTTTGATGTATTACCATGAGACTCGGGGGTACCTCGTGAATATCTGGAAACTTGTGGGTATTGTTTGCCAATGGTGATATATTATCTCATACATGCATATTGAATATTACTTTTCCCTTTTATAATAGTGCTTGCAATATGTTTCCTATTTTAAGAAGTTCTATATATTACTTGCAACGTTGACATTTATGACAATATGTTGTCTTTAATTTCTCTCTTTTTAACACCTAAAGCTTCTGCGCTAGTTCACACTTCACATAAGCCCACTCTGCTTCGCAAATGTACGTGTTTCATATCTTATCGAAGGTATATATGTATCATTGTATTGGAAGTATACATGCATGCACTTATTCTTACCCTTTGTTGCAACTTGCTAGTAGCCTAGTAGGCTAGTAGGCTAACTCCATCCAACCGACGTAACCCGCATCATCAAGTAGTGATCAATGGCAAAGGACCACCATGCACCTTTAGGCTTTAACCACCACAGTAGCATTTCAGTGCTGCCAAAAGATACAAAAGAAGGCCTTTTTTTTCCACATATAAATATCTAGATAGAAAGACAAGAAAGTGCATATTTTGAACCCAGAAATTTGTTTATTGTCAAAAAAAAAAATCAACAACCTTTTTTCTGATTACTACTACGTACAATATCTCTAATTTTGTCTTGTTGAGAAGTAAAATTGCATTTCTTCTTGAGTTTACGGTCAAGTATGCATGTTAATGGAAAATTCTCACACGCATCCCATGTTTGAAGTAGTGTAAAATTAGCTAGCTTGACTAATGATTACTTTTTATCAACCACATTCCAATTTATCTATAATGAGTCTAACATGATAAGTCTACAAATGCTGACCAAAGTCCCTTTTAAATGGGATTCTGTACAAAACCGTCCAATATATAACTGGTAAAGTAGACCATAATATATAACGAGAATAATACTACTATATGTTCTTACAAGTTATGATGAAATTCATGGATTATGGAAACATATAGTTTATATGAACAACAAGAAGAATTAAGAGTATCAATTGTAATACGAACATAAGAAAGAGTTAGGTCGTAATGTTTGGACTTTTGACACCATTTACAAACTCCACTTTGACCTTATTTTTCAACATATGTATAAATCCAATGTTAGCATGTAAGATGTGGTTGAATTTGTCTTAACGTATATTTTCAGAAAATCAATTTTTATAATGTTTTGATAATAAATTATTAGAGATTTTAATAGTCAAAGTTGTGTATTTGACAAACTTACAAGTAAAAAAAAGGCATATATTTATAAACGAGAGGGGTATTATTTTATAATTTATAACTACAAAACATATAAAATGTTATTCTGACCAAAGAAAAGTTTTGACGTTGGTCCCCCACTTGGCCTAAAGAAGTTATGCCAATAGGATCACGACGAGGATACCTATAAAGATTTCAACTATGTAAATGCGATCTAGATGTTTGGCAAATTGCAACGACAATGATATGTAGATGCATGGTTCAATATTGATTGGTATAGCCTATAAGTCTACAAGGTTATGAAGGATGAAGACGAGATGACCATCAAGGTCTATGGGATGGACCAAAGAAGACTTTTGCAAGTAAAAGTTAAACATAATTCAAAGCTTTTACTACAAATGTGATTATTCCTTTTTCACTTTTTATGTTTCTTTTTTGGCGCCAAAGAATTTTCCAAAATGACCAAAGTGGGCCTAGTAATGGACAATTTGATTTTGACAACAAAATTGTGGTAGGCTAGACTCTGGAGGCCCGTGCATCTTATCAGGTTTTATGGGCTAAAAGATATATAGTGACATTCTCAATGGTCCTGTGATCATTGTATTTGTAGCTGGTGACAGTTATATCTAAAAGGAATATGGGATATTTAATATTTTGATATTTGATGAGTTTAAGGACATAAATATCTTTGTCCTTCAAACTTAGGTTCCATTTATTATCTTTCTATCCAATATTCATCTATTCGAATATTTGAACTTTTGAAATTCTTGTGTTGTTTCACAGATGCATTTTCAACTTGAATTAGAAAATCAATTATGTCCTAGTATAAATATGTTGGTTATTTGTTTGAGCATATCATTCTTATGTAATTGTCCCAGCTCCATAGATGCCCTTAAGCGTGAATTATAGCCTTTAAATTCGATCATTTAATTTGGGGCTAGAAGTTGGCACTTTTGGACATGACCATGACATTTATCTAGGATCATTTCACGAGCCTCGGATGTCTCATGATAATATAGACCTCCATACCCCTATTGTTAGGCATGAAAATAAGTTTAGATGGTCTCCTATGATCTTAGGATACGCCTCATGAGGTTTGTTGTTTGTGCACGAGAATGTCCAATAACGTTAATTAGCCTTCAAATTTGGTTGTCTTTAGGATATTTTTAGACTTTTTTGGGTCGAATATTCAATTCGAGACCTTTAATTCATTAGGGTCTCAAGATGTCATATGATGACTCTCGAGTGTTGAGACCTTTTAGATTGACTAAAATTCATATACATCTTGTTTGATAATCTCAGCTCAATTACAAAATAGCTCCAAAGGCCTCCATATGATCGCTCTCAGGAATTATAATATTTAATTGGTGTTCTATGACCTTAGGATGTATTTCATAAAATTTGATTCACACGCCCCGACAATGTCCATATAAGCATTACTTATAGCCTTCTAATATGGTTATTTTGGGACTTTTCTGGACACAGAGATTAAAATTTATTTGAACTTTTTAAGGGCCTTGAGTTATCTTGGGATGACTCGGGGGTGGTTGGAAACCTTAACATTAAGTTAAAAGGCCTTATATAACTTGTTTTATGAGGTATATATCCAATTCAACTCTAAATAGCTTATATATCCAATTCAACCCTAAATAGCTTCAAAGAGCTCCATGTGCAGTATGCTTGTTCAAGCATGGATCTAATTTCAAATACGCTCTTATGACCTCAGTTTACATCCATTGAGGTTTTTTTTCTTAGGCCCCTAAAAGTCCAAACACATGAATTTACAATCGTTCACTCAAAATAATCCAACCTTTTGATTATTATTTAATAATCCAACCTTTTATCCCAATCCGCTCATAATGCACCGTGACCTGTTGAAAAAGGTTGATAACCAGGAGAATGGGTTAATTGCACACGTGTCTTGCTCTGATTCTTTATGCTTTAATTAAATATTTTTTACTACCCCCTCCCTCCCCTTGCGCACCCACTGCCACCAATGCAACCCACCCCATCCCCCACCTACTACCACCCCACCCTCCCTTTTCCCACCCATTGCCACCCCCCATCCCCACCCCCTTCCCTCCCTCCCCTTGCCCACCTGCACCCATTGCCACCCCTCCCTCTCCTTGCCCACCCACTACCACCCCCTCTATCTCCTTCCCAGCCGCCAAAACCCCCTTTCTTCCCCGGTGAAACCCTACCCCTCCCACAAATCTCTTTCTCTCTCCTCACCATCCCCAACCCACAAATCACCCCACTCCCTCCATTCCCAACTCCAGCCCCCCCCCCACCCACCCCAAAAAACGCTCCCAACCTCAACTAACCATCACCAGCTCGTGAAGAAAATCTGCATCTCGTCTCAGTGATTGCAAGTGGAGGTCGACGAAAAGGGTGAAGGCGAGTGGAGGAGGACGAAGAGGTTTAAGAGGGAGACAATGAGGATGTTGGTGACGAGGGAGACTGGAGGGTGGGGGTGGGGCAAGGGTTGTTCGCAAAGGGGTGGGGTGGGGTAAGGGTTGTTCGCAATGGGGTGGGGCAAGGGATCGTGAGCAGGGATGAGGGTGAGGATCATGAGCAGGGAGTGGGGGTGGGGTGGTTCTTCATGACTAGTGAGGCAAGGCAGGGAGGGAGAAACAAGAGGGAGATTGAAGGAGAGTAAAAAAAATTACCTTTCTAACAGGTTACCGGTCTTACGGTGCATTATGAGCGGATTGGGATAAAAGGTTGGATTATTAAATAAAAATCAAAAGGTTGGATTATTTTGAGCGAACGACCTAAAAATTGGATTATTAGAATCAATTTTTCCTAACTTTTATGGCCCGCATTTTGATTTACTGCATTTAATCACAATCGAGCACACAATATTGTCATCTCATACTTGTTCAAAGTCTTAGAGAATATTATGATCTTCATCCGTTTCTCATACTTTCAAGTTATAGTACCTTTTTTTTTCCTAATTATTGTTGTTCCTATATGTTAATGATTTATGCATTCTTATGTTGTGTGGTTGCACAATTTTCGAGCAATTAGATGTGGCATTTATTGTGTCGTAAAATAACCCAAATTTCCTATTACCTATATTCATGGGTGAATTTTTTCTCCTCTATCTCACTCACGGAACTTCCAAACCAAGTTGAGCACAATATCTAGCTTTATTTGCCTCTTACATTGATCAACTTTGAATTGTAACCAATACAAAAAGAGTATTCTTAAAATTAGGTTTAATAGGTAAAGGTTGAACCTTTAAACAACATATGGATATTGATAAACAAAAAATTTATCATGATTTTGAGATGGATTGAGTATAACCTAACAAAAGATATATCTAGAATTAATGTAAATGAAGTTGTTTTTTCACCTAGGCTCCGTTTGGTAGGGCGTAAAACGTTTTTCTAGAAAACTGTTTTCCTCTATTTTCAGTTTTACATTGTTTGGTTGGCAAAAGAATGTAAAACCATTTTTTCCTTAGGGTAAAATTACTCTCCAAATGATGGAAAACCATTTTCCTTTCCAAATGAAGTATATTTTTCCTTATCTCTCTCTTGTACATTCCTCTCACTACCTCCTTACTTTCCCTTTCATTTTCCTTTCATTTCATCATTTTTCTTACATGAAACCAAACAACGGAAAACTAATTTTGAAATTGTGTTTTCCATTGTAAATTGTTTTCCATGAAAATCATTTTACACTGAAAAAATGTCCTAGTTTCTCCCCAAAATCATTAAAAATTTAATATCTGTTGGAAAATTCACTATTGACAATTCTGTGTTTGTTGAGTTTGATCCTTTTGGTTTTTTTGTGCAGGGTCTTCATACGGGGTTAACTCTAACGAGATGCAATAGTGTGGGCGATCTATATCCTTTTTCTACCACTTCTGCTGCTTCAAACGCTCATCATATATCTCTTGCTGCAATATCTCCTTCAACTTGGTACAATCGACTTGGCCATCCTGACACCCATGTTTTAATCATCTTAGTAGTAGACAATTGATCACTTATAATAAGGAGCCTTTATCTCCACATTGTTATACTTGTCCTCTTGGAAAGCATGTTAAACTTCCTTTTTATTCTTCTACTAGTGCATCATTCTCACCCTTTGATATTATGCATGCTGATATTTGAACTTACCCTATTACTAGTAAATTGGGTCACAAGTACTATTTAGTACTCCTTGATGATTTTTCTCATTTCTTATGGGTTTATCCATCAAAATACAAGTCACAAGTCTATTCTCACTAGTGAAAAAAACGAAAGGGCTGCGTTTTGGGTTGTCTTGATACCCATCGCTCTACCTCCGGGTATTGTGTCTTCTTAGGAGATAATCTCATTTCCTGGTCTGTTAAACGACAACCTACTCTCTCACGCTCGAGTGCCGAGGCAGAATATCGCGGCGTTGCGAATGTTGTTGCCTAATCTTGTTGGATGCGGAATCTTCTTCTAGAGCTTCATTGCCCTCCGTATAAGACCACCATTGTCTATTGTGATAATTTCTGCCATTTACTTAGCCAGCAATCCTGTTCACCATCAGCGTACGAAACACCTTGAGATGGATATTCACTTTGTCCGTGAAAAGGTTGCTTTGGGTCATGTTCGTGTGCTTCATGTCCCCTCCATTATCAGTGTGCAAACATTTTCACTAATGGCCTCCCTAGTCCCTAGGCAACTCTTTCTTTACTTCATATCCATTCTGAGCGTTCGTCCTCCGGGGTGTGTTAGAGAATATGTTTATATTGTGTAAATATGGAAACTATAGATTCTCACTGTATTAGGTTTGTAATTGACACCTATATATTACAAATGAATGAGAATACTCCATAAGGAGATTTACACATTTAGGGTGCATTCTCTTCAACTTATTGGCCCTGAACTTATCTGAACTGAACTTATTGAACCTAAACTGAACTTATTGGAACTTATTAAACCTGATTGGACATACATGATTCAACTTATTGGACCTGATTGGAACTTATTGGACCTTATTGGAACTTATTAGACCTTATTGGCCCTGATTGAAACTTATTAGACCTTATTGGACCTGATTAAAACTTATTAGACCTTATTGGGCCTGATTGAAACTTATTTGACCTTATTAGACAAAAAAATTGACCATTATTAACATAAATATTACTCCTAACGTAAATACTACCCCTCAAAATTTATTATTAAGTAATAATTATTAAAATTCGTTTTTTAAAAAAATAATTATTATTAATTATCTCTTATGATAATCAATTTAACAAAAAATAATTTAATATTTATATATTTGCATATACATAACTTTCATCATTAATATATCTAATAGTCTTGTTTTGATTTTATAAAGCACTAGTAGAAAATCAAAAGTTGATTAACATTTATTGCTAACAAGTTAAAAGTGGCACATATGAAAAATTCTCACTCCACTTTCATTTACTTGAAGGTAGTAGAATGCATTAACTCCTTATTTAAAGACGAATTGCAAAATATTGTAATTATAATGATTATTATTGTTAACCTTAATTATTTGACCATGATTATAATATTATTTAATAATAATATAATCAGGTAATAGTAATATGAATAGTCAAATAATAGACAATAATACAAGTATAATACTATCCATTGTGGTACTTTAAAAAAAATTCTAATGATAACATAATCAGCTAATAGTAATATGAATAATAAAATAATAGACAATAATACAAATATTTAATAAAATAATACACTAATACAAGTATAATACTATATAATCATTGTGGTACTTTAATTAAAATTCTAATAATAACATAATGGACAATAATACAAATGTTTATTGAACATTGACTATTTAGAACTTATTAGAGCTTATTGGAACTTATTAGACCTTATTATACCTGATTGAAACTTATTGCACCTGATTAGACTTGATTGGAACTTATCGCCCTTATTGGACCTTATTGCAACTTATCTGAACTTATATGAACTTATTAGACCTGAAACTTAATTTTTTAAGTTGAGGAGAACGCAACCTAAGTATTTCTCAAATGAAGTTGGGTGCTTAAAATGACAATGAGAATTGAGAAGCAAGAGAAATTCTAAGATTATGGCTCATGCTAGTAAGGGGAATTAGGCTAGATTTGTGTGAGTTAAGGTAGAGCCCAGAGAGATTACCGAAATCACTAAGCATTCAACCATGCTTATAAAACTTAAAACGTTGTGATTATAAAACATCAGTATGGAAACTGTGTCACAGTTCATACCAATGTATGCTATCACTTATCAACCATGCAAAGTGTGGGGAACATGACATATCCATTGATTTAGATCATACAGCAAGTGACATGCATCTTGATGATGTGATGATGATGTGATGGGGCTCTATGGTAATGAAAATTGGACGATGATGATGTTTCGGAAGAGCATGGTTAGGGACTAACAAGCAAGGAAAAACAGCCAATAATTAAAAAAAGAAAAGATAAACATCATGTGTGTAAGTGTGTTTGTCCCAAGCGTGCGAGACAGCAGTGGCAGTTACTCATGCCATTTGACACCCAAAAGATCAAACAGATTATTTGCGACAAAAAGAATTCATAAGTATTATGGCATGACATTTACACTAATTTAGGAAATTCTTAATCAATAGACTCATAGAGTCATAGTCAATTAAAGCATGGCAATTGACTTTATTTAACCTATTGAATAACTAATCTAACTTTGATTTGGAATCAGTATGAAAAGAGTATTCAAAACATTAGATTCATCATTTGCGTATTTCGGCAGGTTACGGGTCGGATTTTACATTAAATTTTTGTCTGACGGTTTAATATGCCTAATTCAAGTCCTTTTATACAAGCTTAACAATTACACCAATCCTGTTGTGTATGAGGGATAATTAAGAATCAAGGCAAACAAAATATTCCTTTCGTTTTCTTTTGTTGTTCCTATTTGGAATCGGGGAAGAAAACCAATAATGTAACTTAAAAAGGAAAAAATTTCACTATTTTAAATAAAAATTTAAATTAACTAAAAATAAAGATTGTACCCCTATGAATTGTTTAATGTTAGGCAACCAATGACACAAAAGTTTGAGGGGTAAAAGAGTAAAAATGACTATAAACTAGTATGAAAACATTTATTACCTTTGAGTTACTCTATTTTAGGAAGCCAATGAGACAAAAGTTTGAGGGGTAAAAAGATAAAAATTAACTAGTCAATAGTGTAAACATATTTATTGAAACTAAAATTCATGGAAATTTTAATTCATAAATTACACTATATATGAGAAGATTCAAAATAAGAACAACATATTATAATTTTTCAATGGAAAATAAAGTATCGAAACAACAAAATATAATGGATGGAGTAGTAGTAAATAAAGATTATTTATCACTCAATTTTTTCCATAATTTCCAAAAACACCTTGTAACCCCCAACCCCAAAAAGTAGACGTCATACTCT
Organism: Beta vulgaris subsp. vulgaris; assembly: GCF_026745355.1. Taxonomy (NCBI): domain Eukaryota; kingdom Viridiplantae; phylum Streptophyta; class Magnoliopsida; order Caryophyllales; family Amaranthaceae; genus Beta; species Beta vulgaris. The sequence continues at coordinate 69,172,041 of NC_079207.1, forward strand.
TTTATGTGCAATCTCCCCAACAAATAAGTCGCTAACAGGTAGAAACTACACTATTAAGCTTCCACGGAGGGTTTGATCCTTCTTAGGACTCAAAAGGAATCAAGTACACAACCCTCGAAAATCTATTTCACTTTATTAATTATAACATGTATAATAATTTATGTATTGAAAATACATATATTAAAAGTCGATGCATAATTATCTGAGTATTTGATCAACAAGAGATTAGAAGTTCAAACCATAGCCCTTTGACATTATAACAACTCAACCACTACTACCACCTGAATTAACAAAATGTCACCTTATAACTTTCTCTTTTAAACAAGTTAAGAGCTTCTATATTTAGCTACAAGTTTTTTCTACTACTCTCTTCAAAGATTACATGAGTTCCTTTATTTTGTAACTTTTCTGATTACATGGTATTTTCTAAAGAAAATCGTGCTTCCATCATCTCATGTCTTGTAAAAACATTATGCATCTTCCCATCATATGATTTTTCAAACATTGTGCACCTTTCCATCATACTATGCATACATACAATAATGTCATTTTGCTTTAAAATCTTGTAAAACCCATAATGTAAAATCGAATCATGTTTACATCAGGAAAAAAAAAACGGGTATTTCATCAAATACCCTTAAGTAATTTTTTTCCATCAAATGCCCTTCAACTCTTTTAAAATTTACCATATGACCCTCAATTTCAAGAAAATTCACCATTGCCTTTAATGACCAATGACCGTTAATGTTTTTACTCGTTACTAAACATTAATTAACCTCTATATTATCCATTCACTTTAATTAAGGGTTACTTCATTGAATCTTCAGAGGCCAAAGAAACAATAGACTCCAGAAAAGCACACCTCCACACACGTTGGCCACCTCCCACAGGATGAAAGTGAGCTAACTTATGTGCAACCCTATTTTCCGAGCGTTTAAAAAAAGACCAAACAACGGTCACAAAAAACGGAAGCAAGCTAAAAATATCCTCTAGTACAAGGTGGAAGTCACTAGACCCCGATTGTTTAGATTTCAAAGCTTGGACCATAGTCAAGCAATCCGATTCCACTACCATGTGCGCATACCCCAACATCTTCGCCAACTTCATGCCTTCAAAAACAGCCTTAGCTTCAGCAACCCGCAGCTCCCACCTCGCTGGCGAATGAATAGTTGCACATCCCACCAACTCGCCATTCGAGCCCCGACAAGCCACGCCCATACCTGTTCCCAACTCTCCTAATTCGCCCGCATTAGTATTAACCTTTAGCCAACCTGCTTAAGGGGCACTCCAACTCAACCAATGTTTCACTTTAATTGACAAACATTGAAATACCTTCTTTGGTCCTTTTTATCTTTCTTCTTTCACAACTCCCTTTCCTCTTTTTTGGCCATAACTGGTGTTTAATGGTGGTCCATTAGGGTAAATGACTTAAGTTGAGATTAGTTAGTGATAACAAAATTAGAGATTGTTGACATAAAAAGCTAACAGCCGTCAGTCATTGAGATCACATGACGAACTTTAAAGAAAAGGGAGGATATATATGACAGATTTCAAAATGTTGAAGAGTATTTAGTGGAAAAGAAAATTACTCCAAATATTTGGTGAAAATTTTGGGGAAAAAAAACTCCCACCGAATTATATGGTACATTTATCAAGTGATTGTTTGGTTGATATGAGAAAATATGGGAAATAGAAATTCTTAGTAATTGAAAATTTGGTGAGTTGTGGACTTGTGGTTGACAACATAATACTCCCTCCGTCCCAAAAATATAGTTCCCATTTCCCTTTTTTCACAGTAATTTATGCAAGTAGAATCTAAGAGGGATAGTAAAGATTTTTTGTTTATTTAAATAAATATTGTATGGAAAAAGATGATTTTAAGAGAGAGAGTGGAGAATAATTGGTGAAAGAGCATTATTGTAACATTTTGGTTGAATAAACAAAGGAAAAAACAAATTTCAAGAAGAAAATAAATGATGGGATACGGTTTTTCTAGACAAATTACGAAAAAATGTGGAACTAAATATGGAAATGGGAACTATATTTTGGGACACCCAAAATGGAAATGAGAACTATATTTTGGGACGGAGGGAGTAGCAAAATGAAGGAATTAGAAATTCATAGGAATTTTGAGTTCCCATAAAATGGAGGAAGTTACTTACCTAGGTCCCCTAAATAAGTATACATTCCCCAATTGTCAACCAATTAATTTAACCAATGTCTCATGAATTTGATTAAGTAATTTATTTCCCATGAAATGCAATTTCATGAGAATTTTGACTTACCAAAACGAGCACCAAATGTACCTTAAAAATATAAACCAAATTCATAGTACTCCATCCGTTTTATTTTAATTGTTACACTTTGATATTTTACATAATTCACAAATTTCTCTTTGACCATCATTTGTGATTTATACGCGGATGAAAATGTAGTCATGTGTGATCTTGTTAGATTCATCACAACATGTTATTTATTTTACTGATATGTACTTTTTATAATTTCTACAAATACAAAATTAAAAATATATATCCTTAAAGTTTTGCATTAACATACTCAAAAAGTATAAGTGGGTAAATTAAAATGAATCGGAGAGTATACAATAAGGCAAAACCCCTCTAAAGTCTAAAACAAAGTGAAAGAAAAGGTGAAGACTTTTAAAAATGAGGAGACCATGAAACTATATTTAACAAAAAAAAATTCAGCTTTTGCTTTAATTTCCTGCTTCGAGTTTCACGGCCAACATACAAGAAAGAAGAGCTTAAGCTTTTGTTGCTTTCTGCTTAATGGAGGGTCCTTAACTCTCTTTCTCTCTCCTCTCTCTTCTTCAACCTCTGAAATTCTGTAACTCTGTCATCTCCATTATTTCTTCTACATTTTACTCTTACTTGATCTTCAAAACCCACCTCAAAAAAACTCAACTTTCTTGCAACAAATCTACCAATCACTTTCTCCATTTTTTTTTTCTTCAAGTAAGTTGGTTCTTTTAATTTCTTCTGCATTTTTCTTTCTTGGGTTGGATTTTTTTTTTTTTTTTATATTCTGTTGAGATCTCTCTTGTTTATGAGTTAATATTTGTTGTTTTTTTTATTTGAAGTTTTTCTTGTTTTTTTATTTTATTTTACTGGCATGAATTGTCTGTTTGTGAGAAATTTTTCTTTTTTGTTTTTCTCTCTTTTTGCCTAAGGAAAACTAAAAAACAACATTATATGGTCAATTTTTCTCCTTACTTTAAAAATCTCATTTCTGCTGAAAATAGTCAAGTAGTAGCTTTATGTTTATGTATGTTTTTCTTGATTTTGTGGAAATCTGGAGGTGTTAACTTTTTTGGGGGAATATCCTCATGCAGCAGAACTTTCTTTTTATTCTAACAATTTTTTTCAATTTTTGTTGAATTTAAGAATTTTCAGATTTCCTTTCTGTAAATTTTCATACTTGACTCAGTAAATGTCTATGCAAATTTTAATTTAATTTTTTTACTTTTTAATTTTTGTTTTTATCAGATTTGTTGATTACTGTGCCCTTTTTTTGAGATACTCAATATGATATGTACAGGAACAGGACTACAGGATGCTAGTGTATTTTTTCCTTAAAAATGTTACAACTTTATTTAATGTATTTGGATAAATGATAAATGGAGGGATGGTGATGGAATTATTTACCAGTGACCATCTTTCTTTAAACGAGTAACAAATTGTAGATTAAAAAGTAATCTTCTTTCTATGTATGTTTCCTTTATGTATTTTTTGCATGAATTTTCTCACTTTTTTCTTTTGTTTTTTAAACTGAAAAGGTATATACTAGAAATTGAAGATGAAAGTTGATTAAAAGGTTCAAATATGGTAGGTTTAGAAGTTTGGTATGAAATTTTTATCCATAGTTTCATTAGTTTCATGCTTTGTTGTAAATTTTTGTAGGTTTTAAGGAGTAATATCAGTTGGGTTAAAATTTGGGAGGTTGATATAAGAGGATTCTTTTAAGAACTAAAATTTGATGTCTCCCCCATTATTGGGTCTTGAGGGGGGAGGGCAAAGCAATGACCATTCATTGGTGCCTTCTCCCACGTGTGCGGAATCAGGACTGAAAGAGCTCAACTATTTCGGGCTGTCAGATTGTTCATCTGTTGATAGCTCCAATGTATCGAGCTTGTCCGAGGAGAACAAGGACAGCCTGAACCTGAACTTCAAAGCTACTGAGCTGAGGCTCGGACTTCCTGGGTCCCAGTCTCCAGAAAGAGACTCTGATCTCTGCCTGTTGAGCGCCTCGAAGCTTGATGAGAAGCCACTTTTCCCTTTGACTCCTTTGAAGGACGGCATCTCTTCATCTTCACAAAAGGCTGCTGTCTCTGGAAGTAAAAGAGGCTTCTCTGATACTGAAGCCAAGTGGACGTTCAAGTCTACCGGGCTTGATTCTGATGCTCCAAAACCCGGGGCTCAAGGGAAGCTTCCAATTAATGATGGCATGAATGTGATGCTATCATCTAGGCCTGGTGCTCCTCAACCCCCTCCTAAGAGTGGGCCCCCTCAAGCTCCTACAGAGGCTTTAGGAGAACAGCCAAGTTCCAACAGTGGCAATAGTGCTCCGGCTGCTAAGTAAGTGTGGGTATTGGTTTAATAGGTTTATGATTTTTGAAGTGATTATATGCAATGGTTACTGAAAGCTGTTGTTGCTTTAATGATAGGGCGCAAGTTGTTGGTTGGCCTCCTATTCGATCATTCCGGAAAAACACATTGGCCACCACTTCGAAGAAGACTGATCCACTTTTTGTTAAGGTTAGCATGGACGGTGCTCCGTATCTGAGGAAGGTTGATCTCAGAGCTTATGCTACTTATCAAGAACTTTCTTCTGGCCTTGAGAAGATGTTTAGTTGCTTCACTCTAGGTAAGCTTTCATGACCCGCAAGTCCACAACCATGATCATATGCCTTTATTTACAATATTGTGTTGGTTCTTGAACCTCGTATATCATAAAGAGGATTAGTTCAGATTTCAAATGTTCTCAGGTCAATGTGGGTCAAACATGAGCGAGACAAAATTGAGAGATCTCCTGCATGGATCAGAATATGTTCTCACCTACGAGGACAAGGATGGTGACTGGATGCTTGTTGGAGATGTCCCATGGGAGTAAGTTTCACCCACTATTTATTTTTGCCGTGCCTCACTGTTTTAACCCTGACTGCTTACAGCCCCTGAATTACTTGATGAACTATGAGCAAGCTCGGTAGCTGTAACTTTGATAGCCGTTCTAAGGACTCAAACATTTGTAAATTAGTGCAGATAATTGAGTTCACATAGTTGAGATAATTTTAAATTTGAAACTCTGTTTAGGATATCTGATGTTTGGGTGTAGCTGTATCATCATTTAATACCTTATGGCCCATTTGGCAGGCGATACTAAATGACAGTATTGGGGAATACTGTGATGCCAGCATGGGAGGGTTTTCATCTGTCCTAAGAATCTTTTTTGCATGGCTTCTTACTTTGTTGTATGAGAGCTTCATACAAATCATCTTTTCCTCTTTTTGTATTAGAAATGTCAACAAACCCAATTTTATAACCAACCTAATCTTTGTAACTCACGCGTGTGTGCACGGGCACTTCACCTTTACGGAATAGCTTTTATGTTTTTCCATTTCATATAATATCTGCTGTCAGATTCTATTTTCCTGCATATAGCCTTCATATGATGGATATAGTATGTTTTCGAAGATACATGAGCATTCAGGTGTTTCATTTCCTATATAATCTGTTACCTAAGGCCTGAGAACCATCTAAAGGACCCTATCCTTTCCTTTTTCAACCTTCAAAGAAGATGACCAAGTTACTACCTTTGAAACTTTGATGATATAATCTTTGTACAGACCATATGAGATCTGTAGTAGTTTGAGTATGAAGCTTGACATTGTAGAGCATGTTTTATCCACTAGGAGGAACCGAGGAAGAAAGTGAAAAATGGTCAGCATCTCATAATCAAACCTCGCTGGCTGCATCTCTTCGAAGTTGCTGAGCTCATATACGCTCTTCCCGTTGCAGATACCAGCTTGATAAATTCTCCTATTTCTTACTCTTTACGGCCCATTTGTTAGTTGGTAATAAATGGTGGTAATGACAATGAATTTACATGTATGCGAAGAATGTATCTTGCCAGTTAGAGATGTCAAATAGGTCGTATCGTGTCTATTTCGTGTTCGTGTCATTTAATAATCCAAAAAGCCTTGAGTGCAACTAACCAGGCCCGTGTAACCGATCTTGTCAAAACCCCTTGTCACTATACCCATTTAACTAAGTGGTTATTTTTTAACCTATTTATTCCAGATCTTGAAAAAAATTTAACAATGAATTGATAGGTAATAACTTGCTAGCATATTAGAAAGATTTTAAAAATTCATTTTGCCAACTTATACCCTAGATGGTGCTAATATTTTAAATTTTCCTATATGTTTAAGTTAAACATGTAAAGTCATCTCAGTTTGGGGTTGAAAATCTCTACATTAATCCAACTCATTTGTTATACGGTAAAATACGTGTTGACCCGTTTATATAAACGTGTTAAAAAAGCTTGGCACTAACCCATTTTTTCGTATCCGGTTAAGGTCGTGTCAGCTTTTGACAGCTCTAGTGCCAGTGCGGGGCAGTGCCTATGGTAATGAAACTTCATCCCCAAACATGTGACTTATTTCTGAATTCCCATCACCACGAATACCTCCACATGGATGGTAATGATTATTACTAAAGAATGTTGCAAAATTGGTAATAAAACATGTTTACTACCAAGGTGTTACACTCAAACTTTACAATTTATTCCTGGAGTTAAAACAACAACTAATATTAGTATATGTTTTTTACTCTTTTTTCTCCATTAAATCAGTTCTTCACTCTGACTTCCGACGTTTCTGTAGATTTGCTTCTTTCTCTATCTACTTTGAAATTTATAATTCTTATTTAATTCTTTTACTACTACTTAGTCTCTGTCAAACCTAAGTCTGCAGAGATTATTATGGGAAAAGGAGAGTAATATTCTGATATTAGGAACTGGTGTTTTGTTTTTTTCGCAGGATGTTCATTGACTCATGCAAGAGATTGAAAATTATGAAGGGTTCTGATGCAATTGGCCTAGGTGTGTATGTTTTATCATACGAACTTTTTTGTTAAGTACCATTTGTAATTAATATCCCCCGTCTTAAGTCTCAAGATCAAACCATAGGCTGAAGCATGGGGCCCCATTCCCATTGAGTAGTGATTTAAGCATTTAACTCTTTCAACCACTTTAGGCAAGGAATGTTCACTAAGCCAAAAGCTCGTCTACCTCTTAAGTAATTGTGCTACAGCCATTCCCCGTTGCGCTTCTAGGATGACGTATCTTGTATCTGGAAAATATAATACCAATGCTTGTGCTCATATCTCATTGAGAATTAATCCTAATCATTGAGAATTAGTCCTACTTTTTCTGGAAGGCGATGTTTTTGTTGGGATATGTAGATTAAGGAAGAAAACAAAAATTAGATTCCCAATCTAATAGGTGGTTGTGATAATGTGGGTTTCTATTTTGTGGGGTTATCATGTTAGTTGGTGAGACATGACATAAAAGGCTTTTTGCTTCATTGTTACTTCGACTCTTCCTTACGGATACTTAACATGTGGTTTTGGTCTGAGACCCATACCAATTTAACCATAAAATTGGGATTTTGAACTAAAGGAAGTGAAAGTGGGCTTTCAGCCTTTTAGGGAAAATGTTATCCCCATCTCAGAAATGAGAGCTTTCTTTAAACATCCTTTCACATGTAAATAAAATAATAGAGAGTAATACCTCTGTCATATAGTGTAAATATCACAAGAGTTTCTATGTTTAATGTTGTACTTTCTCTGTTTCTCTAAACTTGCAATAGTTTGACTTGCTTGCCAACATACAACTTTGACCATTAATATCCTCGATAATTTAATGTTACTAATAAGATTTGTTTATTAAAAAAATGGTTTAAGTGGAATACGTGAATAGTGCAATGTCGAAGTTGTTACAATTCAAAGGAAACGGAGGAAGTTACTATAGTTTCTCAAGGGGTGAAGTAAACCCAATCCTGAAGATGGATGTATCACGACCCGGGTTTCATATCCGCTCCTCTAGAACTACATTTACCCAAGTACTCCCATGTATCTAATACTTCTATAATTTGGGATCTAAAGAGGGAGCAGATATTAGCATTTTTAAGTGTTGCAAGAATAAAAACTTGGATTTTTTTTTTTCTCATTGCCTCACCAACTAAACAAGTTTCACATGCCTTTTGTATTTTACAGCTCCAAGAGCCATGGAAAAATCTAAGAGCCGGAACTAGTGATGAAGCAGATGACGCCCATTGGAAGTTATTCAGTGGGGGATCTCAACGAGAGTAGCGGTGGTTCCATGGAATAGCTTCTATGTGGGTCGTACTTTTCGTGCATCGAAGTACATGGTGTCTTTCTTATCTTATTGTATCCTCTGTCTGTGTGTAAAAGCCTATGGTTTTATTCTATGAACTTCAGTTGAGAACATCTTCAAGAGAGCCTAGTCATTCTGTTTTCAAGATAGTGTATGTTAGAGGAACCTTTAGTTGATTTGTGTGTTGAACAAATGTTACCATATTGGATCTTAAATTATTAATTGTATTGTCAATTGTGATTATGAAAGTAGTTAGTTTTTGATTTTTAATTATTTTGGTGCTAATGAGGGGTAAGCCTCGGAACAAGGACATATCAGTCATCCATGGCTGCGACGTTTCTAACGACTAGCATCCTCGTCTAGCGACTAGCATCCTCGTCTAAAATTCTACGAAGATATAAAGGGAGGCGATGTATTTTCGTGAGGATAATTTTGTGAGCCGCACCTTGGTTTGTTTTGTGAGCCGCACCTTGGTTTGCAAGCCAATCCGTCGTCCTATTTCCCTCTTTGTAAGCAAGAACAATGGCTACTTCCCTCATAGAATCCTTTATCAAAGTCCTGTACGTATTGATGAATGTTGATATTAGTAGCTTTCACCCCTCATGAAAGATACTTCCTCCGTTTCTAAATAAGTGCAACATTTGTATAGTGTTTACTATTCACAGTTTAAACTTTAATTAGCCTTGGTGATTTACATTTTAAGAAAAACATAGTCATGTGGGATCTTGTTAGATTCTTCTGAATGTGAATTTTTTTAATATCAACTTTGTATAATTTTTACTTATTGATAATTGAAGATATTAATGGTTAAAATAATGCATTGGCAAACGTGAAAACAAGAAGTGTTGCACTTATTTAGAAACGGAGGAAGTATGTTTTTTGAGGAGCTGAACATAGGCAAGATTATCCATTTGTACAACTATTTTGCAAATTCCCAGTTGTCTAAGTATATTTGCTTGTAAGTAGCTCAACTTGGTCTAGTGGAAAAAAGAAAACTTTCCAATTTTCAATCTCACTAGGGGTGCTTTGGGGAAGAGGGTCTCGTTTTCCTTGCCCCCTCTTCCAAAGTGCCTAAGAATGCTTGTGCACTTTTATTTTTTAGTTTCAAAGAGTAGAGATGGATGAAATTATACGAAAATTTGATTTGATATTCGATCTAAAAAGTAAGGTATGGCAATTTGGCTATTTTATTAGTTTGGTTACTTGATCCTTAAGTTTGGATATCAAGTATAGATACAAATATGGTTTTAAGAACTTTAAGGCACCTGTTAAATTGAACAATTAATAATTTTCTTCTTTTCTTTTTGCTTGATTGGTTTCTCTATACCTTAACTTTCAAAATTATTTAAGGACTTTACTAACCTATGCTACAAAGACATAGTTTAAGAATTTTTATATTTAATTTTAAAAAAATTAATAAAATAAGATTTTATTTGGAGATAATAGATAAGCATAGATGTTAAAGATAGAGAGAATCGTGTATGATTTTTTAGCTTGATTGGTTAAAGGGAACTTTTTGTATAATGATATTTTATATAGGAATTTTGATACTCTTAACCGGTGCCTTGTGGTATTGGTTTGAAAAAATTCATTATTCAGTTCTTTGTATTTTGATTTTGAATTAATATTAATTTTTTGTTGGTAACTAAATCGTGATGATGTGGTAATGTTAGTAACTAACATTTAATCCTTTTAAAAAGTTAACACTGAAAGATGTTATAATCAGATTTTTAATTACTATTATTGATTTGGTGGGTACTTGAAAAAATTAGATATCAAAAAACTTATCAGATCAGATATGGACATACTAGCCAATTATGCACGTGATGCGTGCCTGATTTTTTTTTAAAATTTTAGCCTTTTGGGGATAAACAGGGGTAAAAATTTGAACACTAGACATTTTTTTTTTTTTTTGCTAAATTTCATAGGTTAAACTTCTATCACTTAACTCTTCTTTTATTAAATTTTATTACTTATTCTTTCTGGTAGGTTCTTAAACTTAAACTTGATGAATGATAAGAGAATGTTGATTAAATTTATTTAGGAATTCTTATGTTGTATTAACATAGTCTTTTTTGTTAAATAAATCATTTCACTTTGTTAATTGATTGAATTTTCTGTTTTGATATAATATTTGATTGTGTTAGTGAATCTATCGATTACATATTTGATTGATGTAGTATTCCTTTTTACATTTTTCAGCATAAATATACTAAATATTATAGTCAATGCTCCTTTTTTTGGTGTTTCAATTATAATTTGATTTCCTAAAATAATTTTTTTATGCTATATTTGAGTTTGACTTTGTTTTTTCCCCTTTTTTTTGGTAATAGTTGATTTACTAATGGGCAGTTAAATAAATTCATAGGGAGGACAACCTTCTTAGGAATATGTATCGTAGGCGTTAACAAATCAAGCAATCGAAGTATAATATACAGAGAAATTAATAAAGAACGCACGAAGATTTAACGTGGAAACCCTTTGAATAGGGAGAAAAACCACAAACACTACACTAGGATTTTTAATATGAGATGATGATACAAGCAAAGGAGAAATCTTTAATCTCTCTAGACTCTCTAATCTCTCTTTAGGTTCTCTAGTCTCTGTAGATTGAAGAATATTTCTCACTCAGCATATAATGAATAAACGGCTCAACATATTTATACTGGGGTTAAAACGCAAAACCTAATGCCAATAGGAAATCAAATCCGAGTAGAAAAACAAGTAAAACCCCGTAGCCAGGGAACACCACAGCCAGGCCGTGGCCTTCCTCTTAAGCCACGCCCAGCCCGTAGACTTGAGTTTTATAAAGCACCAAAGAAACTCCTAGTCAGTGAACTCCACGGGCAGGCCATGGTGTTCATCCAACACCACGGGTACGTCATGGTCTTCTATTGTTCATGCGCTGATCCATTGTTGTGCTTCCACAAATGCTCTAGCTTAGTGCAATATTGTAGCTCAACGCAACACGCATACACATGGCACAACAATAACTTAGCTTGTTCCTTCACCTATTCGCTTCATGATTCATCTTCAACACCTTACATAGCTCTCCTTGGTACCAAGTAAGTGTTGGCCCAGTGGTGATGGGGACTGGCTTTGGTAGGACGGACTCGTGTTCGAATCCCCGCAACACCCTTGGGAGAGGAATGGAACCTAACCACCCCGAACTTGGCCTCGATCCGGATGTAGCCCGAAGGGTGAACCGGGTGCAAACACCAAAAAAAAAAAACATAGCTCTCCTTGGCTTATACTTCTTCCGTTTTTTATACATGTTATATAGAAAAAGTGGGGGGTTTTAAGAAAGGTAGACAGAGAAAGTAGGGGCCACCGATTTTTAAATAAAAAAATATTTTGTTAAGAAAGAAGTGTGGGTATTTTAAAGGAGAAGGTGTGGGGACGGACCATCAAATTTTTAGTAGTATTTTAAGATCGATCTTTATGGTGAAAAATGATGTATTTATGGTATGTAGCATCTATTATGACATTTTTATTTAAGGAAAATGTAGCATATATTATGACATTTCTATTTAAAGAACATGTATGTAATATCTATAAAAAAAAAAAATGGATTAAGTACAGTAAAGATGGTAGTGATGAAGACTGTTATTGGGTATCAGGTACTTGATCAGTTGATCCCATATTGAAATGGGTTCGGGTAGTCATGCGCAAACCTATCAAGGAGTGCTACAAATCTACAATACATTGATGTGCTGGCCACTTTTGGGCTACTATTTAGCTTTAAGATCACATAATGATTATTATTCTCCTGTTGGGCTATTACTTAACTTTGAGATAACATAATGATTATTATTCCATTATCTTAATCAATGATATGACTATATAAAGATTATAAACCACTAAGAGAAAATAAAGAAGTGCTATATGTTGACAAACATCAGTTAAAATCTATATCTACTGTTTTCTTTGTTATTTTTCAAAAGTATAAACCACTTTCAAAGTGGTTAAATACGCATAATAAAATTCAGTGCATAATATAATATTTATTATTTTGGGAAAATTCCTCAGGTACCCCTGAGGTTTGACGTAATTCCCAAATTACCTCCCACATTTGGGGAATTCCTCAGATGCCCCTGAGATTTGTGTTTGTGCTCAAGATACCCTTACTATGGATGGAAACCTAACGCTGTTAGGTTTTCCTCTCTTTCTCCCCAATTTTCTTTTTCTCTCTCCACCCATCATCCTCCATTGATGAACATGGAAGCTTTCTCTCTCCTCCCAACCCATTCTAAAGCCCTAACCACCCAATCCCCACCACCTCCCCTTCCCCCCACCCCCGCAGCCCCCCACTCTGCCAGCCGCAACCCCCATTTTCGCAATCTCTCTCTCCTCTGTTTTCGACTGGGCATCGATTTCGACTAGGTGGGAAAAGGGTGGGGTCGATTTCGACAGGAGTCTGGGCGTCGATTTGGACGGGGTTGGGTGGGGGAGGGGTGAGGTTCTTGCGACGGGGGGGGGGGGGGAGGTTGCGGGGGTGGGGCTAATCTGGTGGGGCGGGGGCTGCTGGGGTGGTGGGAGGGTGGGGAGGGGGTGCGGGGGTAGGGGAGGGGGCTGCTGGGGTGGTGGGAGGGTGGGGGAGGGGGTGCGGGGGTAGGGGAGGGGGCTGCTGGGTGGTGGGAGGGTGGGGGAGGGGGTGCGGGGGTAGGGGAGGGGTGGGGGGAAGAGGAGGTAGTGGGGTTGGGTGGTTAGGGCTTTAGAGTGGGGTGGGAGGAGAGAGAAAGCTTCCATGTTCATCAATGGAGGATGATGGGTGGAGAGAGAAAAAGAAAATTGGGGAGAAACAGAGGAAAACCTAACGGTGTTAGGTTTTCATCCATAGTAAGGGTATCTTGAGCACAAACACAAACCTCAGGGGTGTCTGAGGAATTCCCCAAATGTGGGGGGTAATTCGGGAATTACGCTAAACCTCAGGGGTACCTGAGGAATTTTCCCTATTTTTTTTTACACGGTCTTCAAGACGTAACTTTGATCTTTAATATCTTCAATCCGTATTAATGAAAAATATAAAAAGTTGTGTTGGAACACAAGGTGACATTCAAGAAGGGGGCCGGGGGTTGAATTGAGTGACTAAATTTTTAATCGATTTTCGCAAAAACTTGGTTATGGCACTGTGCCAAGCACTGTGCGATTCCCTCGTAATTCCTCGATTTGTATTTTTGCGAAAACTAAAACTTAATATAATATGAAATCAACGATAAAACACAAGATTTAACGTGGTTCAATCTCACCTCTGAGATCTACGTCCACACAAACCAAACTCTTTTATTTCTTGAACCCTAAAATATCAAACTCTTGATACAATAAGATTAGGACAATCACAAACTTCGAATAGTTACTCAATCTGACTAGAACAATACTATATTCTGTGTCTTAGGAAACTGTTTTCAGCTGTTAATATTTCCTATTTTCTCTCTCTGAAAACGTGAGTTATGAGACTGAGTTATAATCCCTTTTATAACTTATGGACTGATCGAAAATCCTTCAAAATATGTTATCGATCTTTTTTAATCCTTAATTAAAGGGATAAAACCTTTTCTTTTTAGAAAACAAACTTTTATCATTTTCATCTTTACCTTTAATTCTAAAAAGATAAGTTTTCCTTGAATCAATGTTTATCCATAACCTTGATAACCAATTTGATTTTCTTTTTATCTCATACTCCTTTATTATTTCGAAATTCCTTTTTCAAAACAGTTTTCAAAAATCTTATTTTTACAAAACTATTTTACTCGGTTTTTATTTAATCTATTTCCTTTTTCCAAAAACTATTTAAATTTGGTTTTTTTATAAAATCTTTTTATAAATCAGTTTTTCCAAAACTTTATCAAAACTATTTCGAAAATCTTACTTTTATAAACCTATTTTCTAAATTCTGAATTACAATTTCCTTTTAAGATAGACATACAAAATTAACATGATTATTTATTCTCTTAACTCTAAGAAAATAATAATCATCCTAATTTCATATTTCTATACTTGGCACACAATATATCTCATAGTTCTAACTTATTACATTTTGCATATGGTAACTAAACTTGAAATACAATTTTGATTCTTCACTTCTTTAAGGTCTTCCTTCATTTATTCATTTACTTTGAAGCTTGATAACCTTTCTTAACCATCTGTCACACACTTTCATATTATGAATCATAATGTTTATCATCATAGTGTTTATCATCATCAAAATAACATTGACTTAGAGTCACAACAAGTTGATATTATGAAACTACACATTGAGACGAATCTAACAAGATCCCACATGAATATGTATTTTTATATATACAAATGAGAATATTCGGTTAAATTTTTTAAAGTTTGATCCCCCAAAAATGAAGTAGGCACTATCTCTATTATATAAGCCAAGGGAGGAGGTGTGATGTCCTCTTTTGAAGTGACTAAAATACCCTCTAATCATTTAAGTTTTTCTTTTTATAAAAAATTGAAAAATGATAATCAATGAAACTTGCCATATGAGTAGGTCAAAAATGGAATATGCAATACCATTAATAACTTAACAAACTAGATTGACACAATTAATTCACAAAATCAATTAGAATCTTCAACCAAAAAAAGTTAGCAACATATCGTGATAACATAATATTTCATATTTACAAAGTTCAAACAATATGGTTTATTAACATCTATAATTGTTAAAGAACTGTACTAAAGTCGCTGAAAAGAAAATATTAAATCATCTACCAAATATTACAGTGATGGTATTGAACAGTTAAACATCATCCAGCTTTAATTTAAAAAGATAATAACATCTACAAAAGAACCTCAATAATTTACATCACTATCAAAATAATTTTAGATAAAAAAAACATGTCCATTTATATATAACTGCATAAGATTGTCGATGCACACATCGCGTGCATATGCAACTAGTATTATGGGACGGAAGGAGTGCTTAATTTCATTTAGGTAATGGCATGTCTAGTCTATCCTCCAATTTTTTGCTTATCATACCGTAAGTATTGATTGTATTTTTGTTAGGTGATATAACAACATCTTATCCATTACCCATTAAAAAGTGGGAACTTCTAACTACTGTAGCTTAGTAACAGTACATTGTCTGTTTTGCCCTTTCTTCTCCACCCAAAGTTACAGTGAAATGGCTGTTTTGCCCTTGCTTTGCTTAGTTGCCTTCTGATGTTCTTCTCGTCATCTCTTTCCTCCCATTTTTCCTCTCAATCGTTCATCTTCTCTAACCTAATTTCTTCCCTCTTCTTTCACCTCTGTTCCTCTTTCCATACCACATCTTCATCGCCTCTTCCCTTATTTCTTCCCTTCCCTTTCCACCTCTAACCTTTTGGTCCTTTGTGATACGGTTTTCTGGCGAACCGTTCATTTGCTTCTCTTTTCCAGAAATTTCGGGAGAATCGTTCCAGAAAATTTTCGAGCTCCGGATCACTAAGAATTTGTCCCAAATTCACTGTAAGTTTCGGTGTTTATTGTATTCTTCGATAATCATGTTCGTCAAATGTTGTGTTCTGTCATATTAGGGTTTGTATTCGAGTGTGAGTTTTGATTGTTTTGTTTCTAATTCTGTCAATTTATCTTGTTAGGGTTAGTCCTGATGTAATTTTGCCATTTAATTGGGAAATTCCTACAATGGTGCTGCACTTCCTTCGATTGCATCAATTGCGATTCTGACCTAATGCTCTGTGACCTATGCTTTATTAAATTATCAGTGATTCGATTTTTTCAATCATCCAAGTGTTCCTGGAATTTATTGGCTCGGGTATTACTCAAATTTATTCCGTTCTTTTTTTCAATTTTGCTCTAATTTTTCGTTTTTTTCCTGTTGTTTGCCAGCTTGTGTTGTATTGTTGCTGTGTTGCTATCTCGTGTGTATTGATGTAAAAAATTCTGATTTAATTAAACTGATTTGCGTTATATAGCTGTTTTGGTTTGCTATCTCATTCCTGGTTGGTGGAAACGAGTTATGGAACTTATTGCATCTGAATAGGCTACCACCCAGGGGAGTGGGTATTCAAAGTAATGTTCATAGTAGGTAGAGAGCAAACTCTGAGATGCAATATATATATGTTGTTTTTCCATCAAATATTCATCTTTGTACTGTGTCTTTAAGTTTATTTTACTTTATTTACCTATTGACTGTTTATTAGATGAATATAGCGTTGTTGACATTAGTTTTAGGACGTTGTTGTACACATGTTTGGACGTTTCAATTTCAAAGTAGTAGTAAATCTGGGATTTTTTATATTATCGACATGTTTTCTGCCTTTGCTTTGCTTAAAAGCTTTTCTAACGTTAATAACATATTAGTGTGCTACACTCAACAAATTGCGGCTCTCATAGCTGTCTATGCCAATTTTCGCTTTGCAAGGATCAAAGCTATGAGATGGGGATAGGCTCTTGTTGTATGGGTTTACAGTCTGGTCACTTACATATCCCTTGATGTTCTGAAATCCATTATTCGCTATGTGCTGAGTGGAAGGGTTTGGAACAACCTTCTGGACAATAAGGTTAATATTGCTGTTAGAGTCAGAAAAACAATTTAAGTTTCTTTATTGGTTTTGCTACTGATTCTGGATTGGTTTCTTTGTCTTGCTTAGACTGCTTTTACCACTAAGAAGGACTACGGAAGAGAAGAGAAAGAAGCACAATGACGACTGAACAAAGAAGCCCGCACGTTCTTCAACCTGCAGTTACCACCACCTTTTTCAATGAGAGCAGCAATTACAGGGAACTCTCTGAGATTGCTGAACAAGCATAGAGGAGGGATGAAGTTTCTAGGTAAGACCTAACCCTTTATGTTTGCATGAAGAAAATTACTACCATTATGATTTTATTGATTCAGTAGCCGCCTTTGATTGTGAAATCACATGGATTGATAAAATCATGCTAAGTTATGCAATAAAGGCTTCAGATCATATAAAACCAAGGTTTGTTGTAGCCTGTATTGGATGAACTATATTCTAAAAAGGTATACGCAAATGCATAAAGTTATGAAGTTGATTGACATTTAACATTATTGATTCCTACGTAATCAATTTTATCAACATCTGCCACTTTACCTAATCTTGATTGTAAACCACAAGATTTCGTCTATTTTCCCTCTTGTGTTATGGAGAAACTTCTAATAATTTATCTAGCAGAGTAGCACTGACATGCGTAGTATGATAATTGTTTCATGAATTATCCAGATATAAACAGTTCCATATAATGTATGAATGTAGGCTGAGGGAGTTGCACACTTTGAAAGGCCACGTTGAGTCTATTGTGAAACTTAAAGGATTAGATATCGACACAATTCAGCAACATTACACCGCGTAGATCAGAAGGCTGCAAAGAGTGGAGAGAGGATCATGCGCGCAGTTTGTTGCTAGACTTCACTGACACAGAAGATGACTAGGTAGAAGTACGCCGTCCTTACAAGTCAAGGACACTTTTGAATTTCCTAAGCATTATATGAGTCTGTTGATAATGAATCTTTCTCATTGGGCAACACATAAGCTGCAGGTATTCATTGTTCATCTTGCTTCTTTTTACTGTTCTTTTTAAATGTTAGATTATTGCATTCTCACCTGTGAATTGTTGTTTAATAGTTGTGTTCAGGAACCTATATGTCGATCTGAGGGAGGTATATTAGTGTCCTATTCTATGTTTTTATAGTGGTTGTGGTGGTACATTGGATAGTTGCGGCGTGTGGCCGTATCTAGGATGGGTGTGTGTTATAATGGTATCTCAAATGGTTGTGATGGCAATATGCTCGCATAGGTACCTCAATCCTCAGCTGGATATGGTTGTTCTTTAGATGGTTATGGCGGTTGAAAAGTGTAGGTTTATTAGCTGTTACCCTTTGCGAAGGAACCAATAATTGTTCAGGAATATTCTTTGTGGGTTAATTAATCTATTTCAAGACGACTAATGATATTGAGCTCATCAGTGAAACTGGAGATGCCTACTAACTTTTATCATGGTCTGAGATGGAATGGGTGAATAGACCAGTTGCTTGTACAGTTGTACTTGTTGCTGTCTAAATTCATGCCCTAAAGAAGAAAGTTGAACTTATTTTGAATTTTCATGCTGTTTGATATTTGTTTTCTAAATTTCTTTTTTGCTACGTCTACAAGAATTTTCTTGTATGAATTGATCTACTGCTTCCAGTTGAAATTACAAATATTTTTTCTTTTGCAGTTACATGGAGGATTGTGCAAGATTTTATCCAAGATATTCTGTAAAGTGTTGAATATCTTTCCTGCTCTAGAAGCAGCACCCCCACGTAGTAGGTCAAGAATCCAGGCATTGTGTTCTCTGCATGTGGCACTTGAGAAGGCCATAAATCTTTTACAACATTGCTCAGAGTGTAGCAAACTATACCTGGTAATGTTAACTTGTTGTTGGTTACAAGTGAGAATGTTATCCAAATTAGTGGAACCATTTATTGTATTGTACCAATATCTTGTTCACACGATTTCCCCCTTTATATTGCATGTTACATAGGAAATGCTCTGATTATTATGCAATTATGCAGTGTAAGCTGGACTCCTTCATTCCTTTTGAAACGATATGTCTTGAAGGGTATTCGTGATGGCCCCCATGAGCCATTTATCACAGATTCTGTTGACTTTGTTGTATCCCAGGTGAAGTCCATGATGAATTTCTCGATTCCATTTTGATCCTGTCTCGATTCCATTTATGTATAGCAAGTTTTGTAGTATGATTTTTCGAATTGTATTCTAGCCCGTCTATGTAGTAAGAAAATGGAGAAGTGACAATTTCAATCTTAAAATCTTAGTTTCACTTGGACCCATCAACTTACCTCTCTTCTCTCACATTACTATTAACTGACCTACCCTGCTGTGGTGGTGCTACATATTTGGAGTTGCTTATTTATTCATCCCTGATGCTCTATATCGATTTGTTGCACAAGTTCTGGTTAGCAATGTTTGGAAACAGCCAAACAGGGGTCTGGTTAGAAAAAAAGCAGAAGAAAGAAGAATTAGTCAATATCTTAAAAACTTGGTTGGCAAATGTGTTTCCATTTTTCAATTAACACGGTGTTTCTATTCTAAGCAATAGTTAATATGAAAATGTGGAATCATTTGGAATGAAATTCAAATTAGTTTATACAATATGTTGCACATGACATTTAGTAATATGTGAGGGAGAAATTATTATCCAGCGATCTCGAGATAGTCAGTCTTGTTTATCCATTTATCAGGAGTAGCAGCCAAGAAGACGGAACAAGAATGGGAAAAGTGGAGGGTTGTCCCTCCTAAATTAGAGCGAGGCGTAAGCCAAATTCTTTCATTTCTATCTGAATTATGTGATGGATAATTCTAATGGCCAAGTCAAGTGAAGTTACTTTAAAGGAAACAAACGCTAAAAAGAGAGAGGCATCTGCTAAACAAACCTCAAGTGGATCATCATTTTCAAGCATTGAGCATTTCCCGGTAAGTTTCATTCTTTAGAGTGGAGGTTTATGATTGCATTTTTTAGGTTTTCATGTTATTTATGAATGTATTTCACCTTTGCCTTTAATTTATGTTTTAGTTCACTAAAATCTTGTTCAAAGGATGCAAATGTGAATGGCCATGTCCTTTATTCTTCTCTGTATGTTCCAGTGGCTGTATATACATGTACTTGTGCCTTTCATTGTTGTCATATTTTCACTCAAGGATCTAGGATTCTAATTGGCTTCTAATTGACTAAAGAGTTGTTGATCAATGTCCAAAACCTGTCAAAGAAATGTTAATAGCGATGAAAGCAAATATTCCAATTAGTATTATTCTCACCCTGCTATTTAATTGATAATACCCACACCAGTTTTGATCTGATCTCCGAAATGGGTTATCGTATGTTAACAGAAATCAAAGTGTTTCTGTGTTAAAGAATAGTTCTATTGCTGGATTCTCCTTGGACGTTTTGATTGATTATGTGTATTATTTGTTCTTGATGCAGCTTAAAGAAGAGAAACACTCTAGGGTGAGTTTCATTCTCTCTCTTCCTTTCTATTTTAGTTACTTAGCTTGTTAGTTGTTGACGATTGAGGCCTAAGGATCTGATTTCATATATAAATGGTTTGATATTTGACATGTGTGAGGACTAAGGAGAAAGTATTACCATGAAGCCAGAAAATAAGATACATTACATTACTCCATCATGCTTAGTTACAACCAAGTTCTACAAAACTTAAATTACATTTCTGCTTATTTAATCACTTCAAGTTCTTCTACTTCCTCTCCATTGCTTCATTTAAATTGTCTTTGCCTTCTTGTAGCTTGAAACTTGCGCTCGATAGCTGTTCAACAACGAAGATTGCAGGATCATGTTCTTCTGCTTGTTATTTTGCTTTGCGGCCTAATGTTCCTTGTTAATGAATATAAACTAATTTCTTTTGCTGCTAGGCATTATTTAATGCTTGTAATAGATATAGCAAATTAGACAAAGCACAAAACCTTGAGTAATTTTTGTAACAATCAAACGGTTTGCAAACAATGCATATATGAAATATAATCTAATAGCCTTATTATCTTACCTATATGTTCATATATTTTGAAATACCTCAAATTCAATTTACTGATATTTCTATAAATCTATTCATAATAATTTTCGCTTTCTTGGGGGGCCGTGCGCGATAGCGCGCGGGCCAACAACTAGTACAGGTAAAAATAGTAGTGGCTTTTTCAACATATGAAATCATTGAAAATTTGACATTCTTGCACTAATAAGGCTAACTATTGCTCTGATCACAATATAACTATATATTTCTGGAATGTTAAATGTGAGGACTAGAAGCGAAACTTAGACAATAAATTTTGTCCATTTCGTTTTGAATGTTATAAAAGAGTATTATTTGTAAAATATAAAATATTCATTTATTGTATTTAAAACAAAACGAAAAAAGTATATAAAAAAAAACCAAGGTGTGAAAGTTAAAAGACAATAA
This sequence comes from Beta vulgaris subsp. vulgaris, assembly GCF_026745355.1. NCBI lineage: Eukaryota > Viridiplantae > Streptophyta > Magnoliopsida > Caryophyllales > Amaranthaceae > Beta > Beta vulgaris. The sequence continues at coordinate 69,193,396 of NC_079207.1, forward strand.
CGGATGATATGCTTAGAAAACACCTCTCAGTAAAAAGTAGGGTAAGAAAAGCACCTTTGTGTTGGGGGTACACTATACGGTGCGCATATGGTTTACATATCACATGATCCTAGACCTAAACCATCCACGCATGTGAAATGCTGCTGGAGGTCATTGTTGGTTTATGATGTGGAGATGGGTAAATGAATGGCATTGTGTAGGTGTGTGTATGTGGTGTGGTGTAGCAAGAGATAACTCGAAGCTTTGAACAATACAACCACTCGCATGGATTGATGAGGAAGGAGTAGAGTATCCCGCAGCCAGCACATCCTACGCCCGCAGTGTGCTAGTGCCCATCCGACGAAGTTTCTGCCAACCCGGAGGCCATAACACGCCCCCGCGGGGTTCAACGTGCAGCAAGTGCTGCGTGAGCTTGTCATGTGAATCCTAATGTGGGTTTTACTAAAGGAATATGTCCTTAGACATCCTGGCAATTTCTAAATTTTAGTAGGAGTTATATTATGAAGATAATAAAGTCAATTATTTTAGTAATCGTATTTTATTACTAAAATAGATTAATACTATGAGGTCACACATTGTAGCACAAGTTGGACAAGCAATCCATTCAGGATTAGGATCGGGCCGGTCTAAAGGGAAATAGGAGGAGAATTAGTTCTCCTTACTAGCCTATGACTCTTCTATTATATATAGGATATTATATTAGGATTTTGGTGATCAATTGATTAATCAGTTTCTTTTCACAAGAGAGAGAAAGTGAAACTCTAAACTATTCCCTCTAAACCGGCGCCTATACCATCGAAAGCAAGAGAATTTATACTCTTCCGTTCTAGCAAATGTTGGTGTTCTGGACTGATTAGAGGAGCAACACTTGGGGCTCTCGGATCTCCAAAGCTTGCATACAATAGGAAAATCACGCTACAAAGGCTTAATATTTAATCCCTATTGAATGATTCATGTGTTTGATTATGTTTGCGATCTTATGATAGATGTTAGGAAATTATTTCCTGAAATTCCGCTATTTGCATCTATATATTCCTACATTTACTCCTACTTGGCTTATGTTTACACCCTAATATAAATATGTTGAGTCGTTTTATTTATGTATGCCATGTGTGAATAGAGAGTTTATTCTTAAATCTAGAGAGACCAAAGAACCTCAGAGAAAAGTTAGAGAGTCTAGAAAGATTAAATCATTCTTTTTGTATTATCATCTCACATTCAAAGTCCTAATGGTTGTTCATGGTTTTCTCCCTATTTTAAGGTTTCCACGTTCAATCTTTCTTGTGTTCTTTATTGCTTTAGTTTATTAATTCTCATGCTTGATTATTGTTAGTGCCTACGATACGTATTCCTAACAAGTGGCCTGGTATCAGAGCTAGGTTGAATCATTGTGCGGCTACATCGTGTTGAATAGGTATAATAGATGACGGGAGGGTGATGATCGATAAAGTCAATGGTAAGGATTTTGGTTTTTGGAAGATGCTGATTGAGGTTTATCTATGCCAGAAAGACTTGTACCAACCTCATGTTAATCCACTTCAATATATAGGCACATGACAATAGACAGTTAAGGAATATATGCGCATAAAACCGCCCGATTGGACCATTTTTCAATTCTTCTTCTTTTGCTAACGTTGTTTTACCATGATCAAAATCTAAAACGTACCTCATGTTTCCTGGTCTGGGTTAAACTTATTGGGCTTGGATAATAACCATGACAGATGACAATAAGTCCAATGACTTTTACTTAATTGTAAAGATGACCTCGTTGATGAGGCATGGTGAATTCATCTAGTGATTGCCCAAAAAATTCAATTATAGGGCTTTTTTCTTGACAGAAGTAAAGAGTGTTTCTTCATCATGAGCATGATATACCAAGTTTTTGCATTAAGGCCTTTTATAGTTTATAATCGTAATTGATGATTAAATTGGGTCTACGGAAAAGTAACTGTGATATATGTTGTGTGCAAAAAAATAGAGTATACAGTTATTCCTATGACTTCAACCATTAACTTATATTTTTTGTTGAATTGGTCCTCTCATCACATAGTATCGGAATCAGCATGGCATATATATCACGAGTTCAAAACTCATCCTCCTTCCTTTCACAGATATTTTATACACTGGAATGCGATTTTATGAGAAGGATCATAGAGTAAAATTCATTTCAGCATCAAGTGGGGAAGTAATGAATGCTAATCAATTCTGGGTTGTTATTGATGAATGATGATTTATGTTTATTAAGCTGCCACATCTCCTTGTACTTCACTCTTCACAGACTGCTAACATTTGAAGTACAATTTCTTAAATTGCATACACAAAATGTGGATGTGGAGAGTGATAAAGACTTTTTGGTACCAAAAAACAAGTACTAAATGCATGTACATTACCAAAATTAATGAGTTTGAAGCTGCCACATCTTACACTTCATTGCCTGGTGCTAATACTAATTGGTTCCACATAGAATTCCTTAAAGTTATCTAGAATTTACTAATTGCTTAAGATTATAGATGATGACCATCTACTTCATCATGAATTCATGATCACAATAAGACAGATTTGTCATGCACCAATGACATTGAATGCTACATATGTAGTACAACCAGCTGTAGGAATAGTAATGTTTGCCTATTCCTCCACGCGTTTTTTCCATAATCACCCCCTTAAGCTTATGTCCTCTTGTTGTAATTTTTTTACCTACTTCACCTATTCTAGTTAATGTCAAATTTTTTTTTTACTGAAACCACTCATAAGTGGGTGCATTGTTCTCTAAACCATGCCAAAACAAAAATGTTGATAAAAACAACCCTTATTTTCTTAATCTATTCCCATGACCATCCTATTACATTAATTAGCCAATTAACAACAAAAAGTTTGGATTATGATTTATGAGTGTATGTGATTTTTAGGACTCGCATTACACTTAAGGTACTATTGTTTTCAATAATTACTTGCAACACTAAAGAACTCCTAAAATTCCTTACGTATTTCAAAAATATCAAAAAATATATGTGGCTATTGAAGGTATTTTGGTCTAATGGTACCACCCCTGATCTCCTAAGGGAAGACTAGGGATCAAATCCTGATAGCCCTAGCTTGGAGTGGCGAAGTGCAATTGCACTGGGATTGATTTGGGCCTTGGGTCGAGACTGAGGTAGGATATATAAACCTAACAAACATCCTTCTTGTACCTCAACCAACAACAATAACAAAATGAAATCAAGAAATGCGTTGAGGGTTGGAGGTATAATTTTGTCTATCTTCCCCATTTTTGGAGCAACCATGTTTATTATCTCTTCGTAGAAGTAATTATCTTTGAGCATGTCATTTCTTTTAATGTAGATAGAGCTACGAGGATAAGTGATGTAAATGAATTTGATCTCAGATCTTAGATGTTATTTTTCAAGACTTTAACCAATTATGTTATTAGTTGATATCCAGTGAGCATGTCATGTTATAGTACACATGTAATAGTACACATGTAAGGTTGGTACTTCAAATCATGATCAATTATCTGTCCTGACAATAATTACTGCCAAAATTCAGAATAGTGTTAGTAATTAATAGAGCAACTACCATTGGCCCGCTAATATTGTTTGCAATTAGAAGCACATACAGAAGTTTGAACCTCAAGTTTTATCACTCTTGTAACGTTTTGTTGGTTACCTGAACACCATTAATTATAACCAACTAGTTTTTTTCCGTACGATGCCTCGGGTTAATTACAATAAACAAAATATGTTATTATGTTTAAATTTCATAATTTATTTTGCTATTTTTCGTATTTTTTATCTATTAAGAAATTGATAAATTCATGTCACGACATGCTAAGTAAAAAAAAATTCAATGGTTTGAGTTTGAAAACAATATCTTAAAAGGAGTTGCTATTAGAGAGTATGACATCAATATTCTCTTGTAAGTTATGTAATAAGAGTGTTAGATAGATATTTACTTATTTATGTCTTTTTAGTTAATTATAATTATTACAAGATTTAATCATATTTTATTTGAAACATTAGACAACAAAGTCATAGCGTATTGATGGTTAAACTTTTTACTTTTCATTTCAAAGGTCACGTGTCCAATACATTGCACTTATAAATATTTTTGATTGAGAAGTACACATAGACATAAAACATTTGTATTACAAATAATATTTTTGGGTCAATTTTAGGTTTTTCAAAAAAACGCAGCCCTTAATAGTGAAGGGCTGCACTTTTTAAAAAAACGCAGTGAAGGGCTGCGCTTTTTTTAAAAAACGAAGCCCTTTACCCACCCGCAAAAATATTATTTCAATGGGCGGGCTTTTAAAATATTCAGCACTCCTTATTAAACCCTCATTCTCTCTCCTCTCTCACAAATCTCACGCACAACTCTTCAGATCGATCTTCACACCACTACCACACCCCCTAATCTGTTGCTCACACCACTCTCGTCTCCTCTACATCTCGTCGGAGCTCCACGCATGGCCGCCGCTCTAGCCTTCTCCTTCTCCGTACTCGCGCATGGCCAGATGTTAGTCTACTCGATCTCTTCTTCTTCGTCGTGCATGTCCTACTCGTTGCTATGCGCCACTTCGTAGTTGAACGCTGCCACTGCGCGTCGTACCACTCGCGTCTCCTCTTGCCGTCGCTCACACCACTACACCCCCTCTTCTCGCACGCACCACTCGCGTCTCTTCTGCCGTCGCTCACATCAAATCTAGGGTTGGTTCATTTTTTATTTTATTTTGTCATTTTTATTTATTTTTTTTGTATTTGTTGGTTTTTGATGGTATTTTTTTTGTTAATTTTAGGTTTTTTAGTTTTATGGAATTAATTTGAGATGGTTCGAGATTAATTTGAGATCTAGGGTTCGAGATTTACTCGGTTTTTTATGAATTTAGTTTTTCAAATTTTAGGTTTTTTTTATATTTTATTTTGTGGAATTAATTTGATTTTTATGTTGTTGATTCGTTTGAGAGAGATTTCTGTTCAAATTTTGTCTTGATATTGTTATGAGAATCAGTATTTAAGTTTAATCTGGATGATCTTTGTGAATTTGGTTGCTGGAGATTGTTTTGTTGTTGCGAGAAAAAGATTTTAAGTGTAACTGATTGTATTGTTGAATTTTAAGTTTAATAATAAAAAATTATTTTTTTGGGGTCCAAAAGGGCTGCGTTTTTGGACTAAAGACGCATCCCTTCTTCAAGTGAAGGGCTGCGCTTGAAAATCGTAGCCCTTCCTTTAAAGTGAAGGGCTGCTATGGAAAGGGCTGCTCTAAGAGCCTTTTTTAGCGCTGCCCTTCCTTATTTTTCCACTAGTGTTTTTTAACCACTTTCGAAAACCCGTGGTAAGATGAATATTCTCTGGACTGTCCTCGCATGACACCACTCACGTAAAGGTCCAACAAGCCCCTCCAAAAAAATATATACATATTTATTGGTTAAATTCCTTCGCTAATGGAAAATATATTAGTAATCTATATTAGCCTATAATTTTCTAATGTAGTATGTTCTAGTAAAGCCGCAAATAGGGTTAAGGAAATTTTCAACCTAATCATTATTAGTGTTCGAGGGGACAAAATCATAGCGATTTCCATTGATTTGTAATAACTTTTGGTAAAATATAAGGCCAATAGAATGCAACATTATTTCTATACTCCCATGATGTTTACATTAAAGGCAAAAGAAAGCATTTGAATCACCTTCGGGGTGAGGAGGGTGAATAATTGAGATTCATTTCACTTGGCAATAAAGATAAATATGGATCTCTCACCAAATAAAAAAGGATAAATATTGATGCAATGCTTCCCATAATAATAAATTGCATATTCACATCAGATAACTTGTGAATTTCATACCATATGATTGGAAACTTTAGCATTAGTGGGCGTTGGTTGGTCGGGATTCTAAGCATTTATTGAGTATCTTAGCTAAGACATGTGGTCTAATAATGGCAAACACCTTAATCACTAGTTAATGGAGAAATCTACTTTAGATTAATCCATATATTTTGTGCTAATGTTATTGGTCTCTTTCATTTGATTGGTCTCTCTTTTACAATCAAAATTTTAACTATAGTACTCACAAACGCTATACTTATGAGTCATGAGATTGAACTATATATCCTTATTAATCAATGAAGATGAAACCATGTAGACATTAGACAAAGGTGAAAAATATAATAAACAACCACATGAAAAGTTATATATTACAAAGGAGATTATAACCAAGTGGAAAGTCAATTAAAATTGAGTAGTTCCTTTTTTTAAGTAAGATCAAGAAGCGATTAAGATTATTGAAGATTGAATGTTTTCAATTTATAATTCTCTACCTTGTGTTAATTTCACACGGTCAAACAAATGGAAAGACGATGATGTAATCTACGATAGATTTTTTTTTTTTTTTTGGTGAACCATACCCGGTTTCCGAAATCCATTTTTGGACCCCGACTAATCCGGATTCGAGCCGGGTCAGGCCCCAATTAGGGGGGAAAGCTCTCCCAACACACTCTGCTGCGTTCCCAGGGCTCGAACTCGAGACCTCTGGTTAAGCTAGAACAACTCCCTTACCAGTTGATCTAAGCATGTGTTGGTATAGCATATTGTAACGATGATTGATAGATGAAATTTTTAGACGATACATCAAGAGTTTACCCATTTTTATGTCGAACCATAGCCCGATGATACTTGCACTCTATCTTTCTCAATAAAATCGAAAATCTTACAAATTAGAAGTTTGGTTCTTAACATAAAAATTACACAATCCATTATGAAAGAGGAATGTAATAAATCAAGAGTTGTCTCAAGTCAATACAATCTACAAGAGAAACTAAAGATTATCGTATTAAAGTCAAAGAACTAGCAAAGCAAGAATGGGTTATATTTTGTACCTTTCTTGAAGAGCTTTTAACTCTATAAGAGAATTAATCCAATAGACGCATACAAAAAAAAAATCATTAGCAATTGAGTCGGCTTGAATACAACCCGCTTACGAGCTTGTACCATTAGCACGCCTAGGTAGCAAATGGTAATATTATCCTTGCTAGCTTTCTCCATTAGTCGGCGTGGGCGTGGGCGTCGGCGAGGATCCTAAGCAAGATTGTGAGAGTTGTGCAATGCGCCAATGCGGGTAATGTGCGTGATTCTGATTCCTATCCATGTGCACATGCCACATATCGACATTCATAGTCAATTTTGGGGACTCCTCACAATCCTTGAAGCATAAGGCATACCGCATACGTATATAGTAACATTAACATGTCAACTTTCGCTCAAAATTGGACTCAGAAAACAGTATTTTATTTTCCATAAGGGGATGTATCCGTAGTCCCATGTGTACAAGTAATCCACTTGATTCCAAACTTTAATTAATGGTAAATAGTAGTAGTAACAAGTAGTAGTTGAAAACGCAATTATTATGCAAGGGATCACTTACCTTATATATCATTCTATCAAGGAAATTAAAGCAACCTCTGATTTTAATTAAGCTCTTTGATTTGCTTTGGGAAGTGGAAGTCATAACTCATGAATTAGATAAGAAATAAATGGTCCAAATGCATAATGAGAAGCCTAATTTTTTTAATGTAAAGTAGTTGCATTGGGATATACCCCAAATCAAAAGACTAAATAAGAAATTATGCAAGTTTCATGATCCTATACCTATAATTAATTGCTAAACTCCCTTAGAATTTCAAAGTCAAAACCACCGGGAACAATTTTTATTAGTCACAATTGATATCCTTTTTGTACGATCCATAGCCGTTGTATTTGGTGATTTGGTCTCATAACCCGATTTTTAATAATAAGTGTTGTTTTTCTTGTTAATATTAATACTGTTTACAAGAATTTTTCTACTTAATGCAATAGTAGGCAGGCAAATGCATGTGCCTCCTTGTATTAGGATTCTGTTTCCTTTTTAAAATTTCCGTCCAAGTTAATTGCGGAAGTGTGGAACACTAGATAAATATGTATTATGTATGTATAGTGTAATCTTGCTTTTATATCAAACAAATCTGTCAAAAGCCCACCAATAGAGAGGCGCACAATGTTTAACAATATGGAGAGGAGTTTGTGAAGAAAATCTTTGATTATATTCATGAGAAAAAAAAAATCATCCATCGTATAAACTCCCCTAAATTTCAAGAAAAAAAATATATGAAGATGCACGGTGGTATTTGATAACAAATTTTTTAAAAAAAGTTGGTAAGAAGAATTTTTCTAGGATTCCCTCGCACAGGGTCCCTACCCAGAGGCCCATTACAAGCCAAACATCCCCCTAAATCCCAAGCAAAAGTTTCGAGTAGAAATTGAACCCTAGACCTTGTTAGGAAAGATGGGAAATCTCACCTCTTGAGCCAACCCCATTTCTTTGTATTTGATAACAAATTGGCGAGCAAGAAGATGGAAGAATTGCATTGTCTTGGACTCTTGTCTATGTCCAAGATTACGCGACCATCGACGCAGATTGTTAGTAGTGTAAACCTCTGTTACGTTGATTTCACAACTGAGTTGGTGTAATAGTTCAACGCCACAAATAGATATGTATTTTTGTGTGTTTAGAGGATGACTAAGTGAGTTGATGTAGACAACATTCAATCTTAGACTTTATCACCTCAACAAGATCTTATCAACTAAGGGCCTGTTCTCTCAAGCTTATTTTCAGTTCAATTCAGCTCTGGACAATACTTTTACTCTCACATACATATAACTATTCATTTCAGTTCAGTTCAGTTCAATTCAATTCAGTTCAGTCCAGTTCAATTCAATTCAGTTCAACTCAGTTCAGTTCAATTCAATTCAACTATTTTATGTCGAAGAGAACAATCCCTAAATCAAATGTTATGGATATGTATGAAAGTATTTCTTAATATGATTTATTATAAATTAGAGTGTTAAAAATGCTTATGAGAACGTACTATACTATCCTTTTTCCACACACAAGTAAAAATGGTTAGTTAGTGAAATATACTTCACCCATTTTCTCTACCACTTTGCATGTTTGTTAATGCCAACTTTGATTTAATAATTTAGTACTTTGTTTGGATGGGAGAATTGGGAAGAAAATGAAAATAAGGAAATATTCATTATATTTCCCTTCTTAATAAACTAAATCATTCTAATGATGGAAGGATTTAAAAGGAAAATATAAGTTTCATCTTCTCTCCTCTTTGTTCCCTCTTCCTTCTCCTTTCATGTCCTGCTACATTTGTACTTTCCTTATCATTGTTATCAGAACAAAGTGTAGATGTCCTGCTTCTTTCGCATCAATTACTTGGTATTATTGATGGTACTGCTTCTATTCCTTCTGCTACTGTGAATGATGAATATGATAATTCCGTTCCTAATGTGCCCTTCTATGAATATCTTTGTATTGATCAACAAGGTAAATCATGTTAGGACTACTTTATCTCGCGATTTTTTTTGATGTTCATGGTATGATAATCGACGCGGTGGGGGATGGGTGCGAAAATGAGTGAGGTGGGGGTCAGAGTTGCGAAAATCGAAGGGGTGGGGGAGCGGGGTGTGGGAGTGTGGGGTGGGGTGGGGTTTATAAGCCTATAGTGAAGCGGGCGTGGGGAGGGGTGGGGGTTGTTGGGCTGCGGGGGTGGAGATTGGGGAAGGAGGGTGGGGGCAGCGGTGGTTGTGGGGGGTTAGGGTTGGGTTGGGGGGGTGGTGGTGGGTTAGAGAGAGAGAGAGTTAGGGTTTACTTAATGCTAGGGTTAGGATGGGGAGGGGTGTTTAGATTAGAGGTTAAGGTTAGATTTAGGTTTGTTAATTAGGATTAAAGGGGGTTAAGGAGTTAATGACTAACGACGTTAAACGTCGTTAGTCATTAAGGGTAAGTGAACGTATTTTTGAAAAAGTGGGTGGTATATGGTGAATTTCAAAAGTCGAAAGGGTATGTCTTGCAAAAAAAATTATCAGGGGTATATGGTGAAAGAACCGTAAATATTATGTTGTTTTTGTTCATGATTTCTCTCGATAATCATGGATTTATCCTTTACGTCGTAAATCGGATGCTCACTCTCAATTCCTTGTGTTCCAAAAGATGATGGAAAATTTATTTAACTGCATAATCAAAAAATTTCCAAAGTGATGGAGGTAGGGAATTTGATAATTCTCCTCTTTTTCAGCATTTTTGTGACAATGATATTGTTTTTCAAAAGTCATTTCCTTATACTCAAGCTCAAAATGGTGTTGCGGAACACAAACATCGTCATATTATTGAAATGACTCGAACTCTACTTATTCAATCTTATTTTCATGTTGAATTTTGGGTTAATGTTTCGTACACTGCCACTTATACTATCAATAGGGTTTACTTAATGCTAGGGTTAGGATGGGGAGGGGTGTTCCAGGGGGTGTCTCACCTTTTGAAAAACTTTTTCATCATCCTCCTTCATATCAATTTTTGAAACCATTTGGTTGTGCGTGTTTTCCATTGCTCATGGATAACAAAATCAACAACAACCTAAGTCAAAGCAATGTGTTTTTATTGGCCATGCAATTGACTATAAAGGTTATTGATGTCTTGATCCTGTCACCAACAGACTTTATATCAGTCGTCATGTCTTATTTAATGAACATATTTTCCCCTATCGAACTCTTGTTGGTTCTAAGTCTTATGTGCCTTATATGTCTCCCTCGGTCTTGATTGTTGATTGGAGTCCTACTAATGTTGCTTGTGTGTCTGTCACTTCCCCCACTCCCAAGTCCACACCCATTGTTGTGTGTGCCACTTCTCGAAATGGGTTTAATGCTCTGGCTAGCTCACCTCCTCCCTTCCATGCATTCTGCTCACCCCAATGGAACCCAGATGCTGCTAGCTCTTTCCCCTCTCCACTCGTCAATTCTGATTGTCCCAATGGGTCACTAGCTACCGGGTTCCCCCCACCCCATCCGAGAATTATGTTGGGCCCATTGACAATCCAGAGCCCGCTGGATCCGCCCTCCTCCCCTTTGTGCGTGTTATTGTGTCATGCGTTGGGCAGCCAGCGTCCATTGACCAGGCTCACACTCTTCGAGAATTTTCTAGCCCAGCAAGTTGGGCCTTTCACCCTTGGTGATGTGCCACCCTCCTCTCAAGAGCTTGCTGCTTCCTCTCCCTCCCTCTTGCCATCTCGTGCTTTCTCCCTCGCATCAAGTTCTATTATTATGCCTCCATCTTCCCAAGTGCATAGCTCTTCTCCGGTTGTCTTAAATCACCACCGCCCTATGGTCACTCAGTTAAAAGATTGTGTGTCAAAGCCTCGAGTTTTAATGAACTTAAAAGTTGAAATTGTTGAGTCAAAACTTACTAATTTTAAACAAGCGTTTAAGACTCACGTTGGCGTCAAGCTGTGCTTGATGAATATATGGCTTTGATTAAAAATGACAAAGGGAGTTGGTACCTTGAAAATATGATAAAAATTTACTTGGTTGTAAGTGGGTTTATCGGATTAAATACAAAGCTGATGGTTTTGTGGAGCAGTTCAAAGCCATACTTGTTGTTTTAGGAAATCACCAGCAAACATGTATTGATTATTTCGTGACCTTTAGTCATGTTATTAAGCCTACTAGTGTTCGCTTGGTTCTTACGATTGTTGTTTCCTTTAAATGGCCTATTCATCAATTAAATGTCAAAAATGCTTTTCTTTATGGTTTTTTTTATGAAGAGGTTTATATGCGTCAACCTCCAAGTTTTGTTCACCAATCTAAACCCATATGATAACACGTTTATATACTCATTTTATTTGGGCGCGTCCATCCTATGAGTTATCTATTAGTTAATTAAGGAAAAAAGGATTGTTTGTGGCATTAATTCGTGTTAGTGGGGATACTTAAACCTAGATGTCTTTAGTCTTTGATTCACTCTTGATAAATTCATTTGATTTAGTTATTTAGATTAGTTCATCATCACTTATATTGATTACTTGCTTAGTGTTAATTAGAGTCGATTTAACTACTTTGAATCAGTTAGTCTCTTGGGATTCGACCCTTACTTGCCCGACTACATTAGTTAGGAGGAAAAGTTAGGTTATTTTTGTTAGGTACGCAACACGCCTTTCACCACACATATTTTCCATCTTCGTAAGTCCATTTACGGTCTAAAACAAGCTTCTCGAGCTTGGTGCTCTCGGTTCAACAACTTCTTATTATCTATTGGTTTCAAGTGTAGCTGTTGTGACACATCCATGTTCACTCTCAAATTATGTGGTCAACTTATTATACTTCTCTTATATGTTGATGACATTGTTCTTATTGGTGGTAGCTCTGCTCTTGTCCACAAATTCATCTATGTTCTTTCTTCTCAGTTTGCTATAAAGGATTTTGGGTATCTTCATTATTTCTTAGGAGTTCAGGTTGCGCGTATTCCATCTGGTTTATTTTTGTTTCAAAATAAGTATGTTTCTTATTTACGCCATAAATTTCATCTCCATACTATAAAATCAGTTCGCAAGTTTGTAGTCTCTAGAGTTACATTGTCTCTTTTTGATGGAGAACTTCTTGCGTGCTGATCCCATAGACTATCGTAGTATGGTTGGTGCTTTGCAATACTTAACTATGACTTGTCCAACTATTGCTTATGTTGTTAATATGATGTTTTAGTTTATGCATGCTCCTCATATTACTCATCTTTATGCTGTGAAAAAAAAAATCTGTAAGGTTAGAGTTTGGTCTTTTCTTACATAGCAGCAATTATTCTATTATTATCATTGCCTACTATAATGCAGATTAAACGGGTTGTAATTGTGTAGTTAATAATTATGATTTTTGAGTTAATAATTACAATAATAAAATTGAAATTCAAATGAGCTTAACCGAATTAAAATCTAACACAAGGGTATTTAAAACTTGTTTCATGTGAAATAAGTGAAAAAGGACGAGAGAAGAATCCAGAGAGTAATGCCCAAGAAGTTCATTTGCATTAAACTGCAATCTGCATGCGAATGTGGTACTCATTTTTTAATATTGGGGGTTCGACTCAGCTCGAACCTTAAGTGGTTTCTTGATTTTCTCTTTTTCCTCGTAGCTCTAATGTATCTGACACTTGCAGTTTGGCCATATCAAGGTAAAATGGTACAGGACTTTGACAGTAACCAATTTCGATCTGACATTAATTACTTCTGAAAAACCATCTCCTTTTTTTCTATTCATAATTTAATGATAAAAATTGTTATGGGGAAATGGAAGTGAAAAAAAGGCAAGCAACAAATATGCAAATAATAGAAAGCACATTCCACCCCATCTCTGGACAGAGGTCGATTTTTTTCACTTAATTTCAGCATATTTTAGTTTAATTCAGATCCACCAAATTCAGTTCAAAGAGCCTCATCACCACTAAGTTAAGTTCATTTCAATAAGTTCGGTTAAGTTCAACAAATTTCAATTAGTAAGAATATGACGTAAATGAGTATTTGACGGTTGGCTTAGTTGTTGATTGTTTTACTTGCCTGGTTCGACTAACTATTTATATCGACGGTAAATATTGTCTATTATAAAGGAGTCTCAGACAGTTGGCTTGGTTATTGAGTGTTTTACTTGCCTGGTTCGACTGACTATTTATATTGACGGTAATTGTTGGTTGTTTGACTATTGTCTATTATAAAAGTGTTTGGTAAAATCAATCGTGTTAGTTAACTGATGAGTGCAAAATGAATGCAAAGGTCAAAAGCAAATAAGAAAAGTTGTTAAAACTAGTGTTTAGTTGAAAAGTTGGCATACTCACTAAACACTTTTTAGTTGTTTAACTAAGGCTATATTCTATTTAACTTATTTTAACTTATTACACAAAAAATTAGAAAAAATAAGATAAGATAATAAGATAAGATAATAAGATAAAATAAGATAAGATAAAGTTTATATTAGATAAGATATTTGTTCAACTTATCTTTACTTGTTTCATAAAAAATAAGTTAAAATAAGATAAGATAAGACAAAATAAGTTGAATCAAACGGACCTAAATGAAAAAGTCAGGCAATGGGAAAGCTACCCAAAGCCATTTACCAAACACTTCCGGGACCGTACAATGATACTAATAGTAAGGATGAATATTAGGGATGGCAACCCGGTCCGAATATGACCCCAGTCCGCTCCGATCCGAAGGAAAAATTCGAGTCGACTCTGACAAAAAAGTAACCCGACTCCGTTCAAAAAGTTTGACTCGGAGTCGGAGGAGGGTCAGAGTCGGATCTCATAAAATAATTCGACTCCGACTTTAAGTCAATCAATCCTTTTTTCTTATCTATGTTAATGTATCATTGATGTATAACCTAACTTCGACTTTCAACCAATTGTATTATATAGGATTTTCCCATTGAAAAAATGATTGTTAAAAATAATAGTAATATTTAGATTATTGTACTATATAAGATTTTCATATGATTATTAGAATAAATTATAATGATTAGATTATTATTGTATTATAGAAGACTATTCTATCTTAAAAAATGGACAGAAAAATATGTCTGATCGGGTTCAGAATCGAATGTACAGATTTTAAGTCGAATCGGATTTGGGGTCGGGTGTTCGGCTTTTAAGTCGGGTCGGATTCGGATTTTCACAGTCAAACTCGGACTCGAATTTAAAATCCAACTTCTTGTAGGGTTGGAGTCGGATTATGCATGATCAGGTCCAAGTCTGACCCATTGCCATTCCTAATAAAATACGTATATTCTATACTCTACCAAAGATTTCTTGACTTAATGGTTATTCAAATCCCCTTCCCTTTCTTTCTACTGCCTTCGTGGCTCATATGAATCAAAAGTATATATATCGATAATGTAAGAAACAGTCTCAATTTCTCAATGTTAATACTATGTTTTCTCTTTTGATATTTCATATAACGACCTTTAATTTTATTATTATGTGCTGTACATTAATGATAAAAAGTTGTTAAAAATATTTATGGTCTTTTGATAGTATTAAACTACACCCTCTTTTCCAAAATATAGAAGTCTCTCTATTTTAGTTATTTACTTTATTGTGATCGTATTGGTTGTTTTCATCAATTAAATTTCATTTTATTCATTGGAGCATTGAGCTCTATTTACCAACCCACAATGTTCAATAAATGTTGTTTAGTATTTTTGTTGTAAAGAAGAGGGAATAAATCGTTGAGTACTCAATACAAGTAATAGAAAGCATTACATACAAATTACGACATGTTCCAATTCCTTAACTCCCGTGAAAAATGAGAAACAAGCAATATATTTATGACACACATGGAGTATTAATTAAGATTGACTATTATTTATTAACGCAAAAAAATCGTTTACTTCAAATCTTCTTTACTTTGGTAGACCCATAATTGGCAATATTTCTCAGGCGACAGCGAAGAACAAAAGGAGCAAGTGAAAATCGGACACAGAAAGAGAGAATTATCTAGGAGGAGATAACAAAGAGGGAAAAGAGGGAGAATGGGGTGGTGGTTGTGATGTGGATGAAGTAAGGGTTTAATCGTCGGATTTTCAAGGGGGAAGGGACATATTCGAACTAGTTGTGTCTAAAATTGAGAGCTTTTGTAAATGTTTAAATTTTTTCAATATTATTCTAATAAAAAAACATTATCGTCTGAATGTAACTAAAAAAAATGACAGTTGGTGATTACCATTTAATCAATCTTCACCTCTTATATAAATATAACATGTCTTGGATTCATTTTTATTCTCCATACAAAACCCAATATTCTAATTTTCCTAGTCAAATTCCAAAACTATTTAAATAAGTTATAATTAGGCCATGTTGGGGTGAATTTTCGAAAACAAAAACTTACAATGATAAGTCCAAAAAGGAGCAAAGTGAAAACTTGTAGTTGAGAAAGGTAACGAAGTATAAGGCGAAATAACGGATCTCAACAATGGCGTTGTTTTATACTGTAAACTTTCTCTATCGACTTTACCCATCGTTGACTTATTTACTGTTTTCTACCTCCCTCATCCCTATTTTATTTTCCCCTACTAATATAAGATCTCCAGGTGTCAGTCACCCATTCCCTATCTTTAAAATCTAAACCTCCAGCTGTCAGTTTTCTTCTTCTCTTAAAAGAAGCCAATAATATCCACCATTCTATTCCAAAATAGTCATATACTTCCCCTCTTCTATCTCTTCCTTCTTTCATCTTTTTGGGTCTATCCATCTTAACAAAACAACAAATGATTTGCAGAAAAAGTTCTTCCTGAACAACTTTTTGTCCTTTTTTTTCTTCTTCTTTTACATAACACCAACATAAACACCCAAAAAAAAAAAACTTGTAGTAACAACAACAATGGTGAATGGTTGGCGTAGAGCTTTCTGCACTTCAATCCCCAAAGAAAACACTTCCAACAACATTACCAACAACACTTCCAACAACGTTAACAACAGTAGAAGTCCAAAACTAGGATTCTCATCTAAATTCAACTTCTTTTCTTCATCTTCATCTTCACCTTCAACCCCACGATCTCAAACTCCATTATCATCATCATCAACAACACCAATTCTACGGTGTAAAACCGCCATTGATGAAACATCACCAAAGCTTATAAAATGTACTACTACACCAGTAACACCACCTTGTTCATCTTCACCTCACTCATCACCTTCAACTTTCTCTCTCCTCAAAAACACTCTTCGTTTCTCTAAGCTTAACAGATGTGGTGTTTGTCTTCACAGTGTAAAAACTGGTCAAGGTACCGCCATTTTTACTGCTGAATGTTCTCACTCTTTTCATTTTCCTTGCATTACTTCTCTTGCTGTAAAAAACAATGGTGTTCTTTTATGTTGTCCTCTTTGTGGATCTAAGTGGAATGATGCTCCTTTTCTTCCTATTTCTTCAAAAAAACCACTCAAGAAATCATCATCATCATCTTCATCGACTGAAACTCGTTTATATGATGATGATGAACCACTCGTAACTCAAATCTCTTCAATTCAGTTTAATACCATTTTGGAATCCGAGGAAGAAAATTTAGAATCTGACGATGAATTCCCTGGGTTTTTCACTCCACGAACACCTCAAATTTCCGACGCTAGTACCACCAAAGGAGTAAAAGTGACGGTATCTCCGGAATCGGCGGTTATTGCTGTCGGAAGGAGTTACGAGACATATGCGGTGCTTTTAACAGTAAAAGCGCCGAGTTTTCCGGCGAGATCTCGGCGTACTTCGGTGGATATTGTGGTGGTTATCGATATAGGAAGTGAGATGAGCGTCGGAAAATTACAATCTCTTAAAAAAGCGATGAGAGGGATGATTTCTTCTCTTTCATCAAACGACAGACTTTCTGTTGTTGCATTTGCGTCGACTTCTAAAAGACTTCTTGCTTTACGACGCATGACTCCGTCAGGAAAAAGGTCAGCTAGGCGACTTATCGACGCTGTTAATTTAGCTGGTGAAGGTTGTTGTCTAAACGACGCGCTTCGTAAAGCTGCGAAAGTTGTACAAGATCGTAAGGATAAGAATCATTTTGCTAGTATTGTTTTAATGGACGGTCATGATGAGGAGAGAGAAAATCAAAATCACAATAAAAATCAAAGTTTTGTGTCGTCAACACGGTTTTCTGAGATACCCGTGCATACGTTTAGAGTAAGAGAGGATTTTTCTGAGGAAGTTTTTGTAAAGTGTGTGAATGTTTTATTAAGCGTCGTCGTTTTGGATGTTAGAGTGCAATTTGGTATCGGCGCCGGTTCAGCGGGGGAAATAGCTGCGGTTTATTCGTGCACGGGTAGACCAGGTTTATTAAGTTCCGGTTCAGCTAAACTTGGGGATTTGTATAGTTGTGAGGAGAGAGAAATATTGGTTGAGTTGAAAGTACCAGCAAGTTCAATTGGGTTGCAACATGTGTTGTCAGTTAGATCGTATCATAAAGATCCTTCATTTAGTAAGCAAGTGATCTACGGTGGGGAACAATCGCTTGTAGTTCCTCGGCCGAGGACCATCCGATCATCCGATCCGAAAATCCAACGATTAAGGAGTCTTTTTGTTATGACACGCGCTGTGGCTGAGAGTAGGAGATTATTAGCGGAGAGAAATGATTTTAGTGGAGCCGAGCGGCTTCTAGGGTCGGCTCAAGTCGTGTTGGGTCAATCCAACTTAAAAACGGATGCGGCTGAGGAGTATAAAAAGAGAGTGGAAGCCGAGTTGGCGGAGGTGAAATGGCGGCGACAAGCGCAACCGGAAGAGAAGCGTAAAAAAGAAGGAAGCGGCGGTGGTGGTGGTGGTGGGTGTTGTGTGGTGGATGAAAAAGGTGAGCCGCTAACTCCAACATCGGCTTGGAAAGCAGCTGAGCGGCTGGCTAAAGTGGCTATGATGAGGAAAAATTTAAACCGTGTGAGTGACTTGCACGGCTTCGAAGACGCTCGTTTTTAGTTTTTTAAACAAATTATTTTTTTGGGCGGTAGTTTAGTATTTTAAGAAAAAGAAAAAAAACAAATGTAAGAAAAAAAAATGGAGCAATAAATGTAGAGAGAGAAAATGAGAGAGAGACAAAGAGCACCGGACGGCTGGGGCCTTTTGCAAAGCATATGATTGATGAGAATTGGAGTTTATGAAATGGGTCCCACAAATTTTTATTTTATATGGCTTTTTTGGCCTTTTCCTTTTATTGTTTTTTTCTATTGGAAAAGTGAATTCCAAAAAAAAGAAAAAGTTGAAAAATAATTGGAGATTGTTAATAGAAAATTAAAAGGGGAAAAAAAAAAGTAAGATGATGGATGGGTGGATTCAGGTTTAATTGTTGTTGTGGGTTATTTAATTTGGAGTTAAAGTTGTCTTTTTGTTAAAATTTGTTAGATTAGATTAGAGGAATCTGATTATTAAAATCTGTAATTGTATACTACCTCCGTACTTTTTTAGTTGCACCATTTGGTTTGGTGGCACTATTCATTAATCAACTTTGTTAAGTTATCTCGCATTATTATATAAGAAAAAACATAGTCAAGTGGGGTCTTGTTAGATTCGTCTCAATGCGAGGATTCCAAATATCAAATTTTTATATTTTTTACTTGCACCCAATAAGAGATATTAACGTTCAAAGAATCGTCTCGGCAAATGTGAAAAAGCAAATGGTGCAACTAAAAAAATACAGAGGTAGTATGTTAGCAGAATAGTAGCACCTTTTATTCCTAGTATTATTTGCAATGTCTTACTTTCTTTGTATGTTAGTATGTTACCTTTAAGAATAACTTTTATGGATTTGTTTGGACAAAGATTTTACTTATAATATAGTCTCTTACTGAATTTTTTCCTTAAATAATGCAAAAGTGGGTTTTAATTCCCAAAATATGCCCAAAAAAACTAAAATTCCCTGCATACCGTCCACGTAGGACGGCACGCGCAAATTTTTTTTTTTTAGTAAAACCGCTACTTGCAGTAGCGGTTTACAAGTGCCGAGAATTTTTTTTTTTTCAACTTAGGTAAAACCGCTACTCGGAGTAGCGGTTTACAAAAAAAAAAAAAAATTTTTTTTTTTTTTTTTTTTTTTTTGTAAACCGCTACTCCGAGTAGCGGTTTATTATGAAAACTGATATCTGCTTACCATATTTTGCAAGGTAGTAAACCGCTACTCAGAGTAGCGGTTTACATTTATAAACCGCTACTCCGAGTAGCGGTTTATATTTATAAACCGCTACTCAGAGTAGCGGTTTATTTTAAAATTAAACCGCTACTTTGAGTAGCGGTTTCCGTGGGTTAAAACAAAAAAAAAAAAAATTTTCTCGCGTGCCGTCCTACGTGGACGGTACGCAGGGAATTTTAATTTTTTTGGGCATATTTTGGGAATTAAAACCCACTTTTGCATTATTTAGGGAAAAAATTCGTCTCTTACTAGTTGGTTTATTATTTAATGTGCTTAAATGATTTATTTATTTTTTGAAAATTCATTTAAAAAAAGATAATTAATTAAAAAAGGTTGCATTGAGCACTAGATTATGGGCATGTTTTCCCTAAGTTATTTTCAATTCAGTTTTGGACAATACTTTTAAACTCACATATTACTATTCATTTCAGTTCAGTTGTTTTATACTGAAGAAAACAAACTCGTATGTATTTTCAATTAACATAATACTCCCTCCGTTTCAAAATATAAGGCATGCACGATGTTCGAGGTCGAACTTTGATCGTTAATTACTCTTAATTTATGTTGATAAAAAAAATTAAAACATAATGTTATTATAGTATTTTTCAAGACGAATCGAATGGTATAATTTTTATAACTTTTATTTATTGTATTTGAGATATATTTGTGGTCAAAATAAATTTTCGTAAACCGTGAATGTCTTATATTTTGAAACAAGGGAGTACTTCTTTAGTCGATTTTTGTGATATCTTTGTTAGTCTACTTAGAGAGTACAGAAAATATCTTCTTCTTTTATTAATTGCAAGAAAATTATTAAATGTTCCTTTCATTTTCGAAAATGATTGAGAGACAAAAGAAATTTCCAGAATAAAGAAGATAATTGAATTTCATACTCAGACTGATAAGTGATAATATCATAGTCCTTGATAAAGAAGAGAGAAGACTTGTAATGGAGTAGTAGTAATTCACTAGTCAACACATTACATAAATCTGACTTGACATTTACAAAAGTTCCATTATGTTTAGCTTAATAAAGAATGTCGAAGTGGGTTTGGTCATTATAGTGAAAGATTATTTGTCTAGATTTAAAGTAAAGTGATTTAAAGGCGATTGCTAAACGTACGGAATAATAAAACTCTGATAACCTATATTTTGTGCTTTCTAGTAATTTTCTTTCGTTGGCTCTGCCTCCTTGGAATAAAAAAAAAAAAAATATTTTGTGCTTTCTAATATAGGAGTATTATAGTAATTATTTACAGTTTTATGTATTGGAATTTAATGGGGTAAAAGATTTTATTTTGTTATTAATAATGGTGTATTGAAAACTGAAATTATGAGGACATATTATGGTAAACAGAATCAGGATTTATATTATGGTAAAAGATTTTATTTTTTCATTAATAATTATTTACAATGTTGCATGATTTTACGTGTAGAGGAGTTTCATGCAGGGCAATGCTACATCTACCCGGTGGGTAGTTAACCCACTAGAAATACAACATTAAAAAACTATTAGAACTGATGAGTTGGATTCCACTATTTATTTATTTCTATTAGTAGTGGGTTGTTGACCTAGTGGGTAGATAAAGTTTTTTCCGTTTCATGCGGTAAAGATTTCATTTTGTCATTGATAATGGTGCATTGGAAGCTAAGATTATGAGGATATTTTGAAAATTAAATTATTTTAATTAGGTATTTTGGGTATAATTATTGATTGAAAATAAAAATAGGACTTAAATTTTGAGATACCTTATATGGAAACATGACTTATATTATGTGACGGAGGGAATATTTTTATTTTTTTATCTACATAATCAAACAAAAATTCTTCAAATTCTGTTTTACTAGTTAATTTAGGACTAAAATATAGGAGAAACGAATTAAAATTTATTCCATATTCACTTCTTGGATGTCTGGCTTGTAATGGGTATATGGGTGGAGATCCAGTGCGAGTCCAGCTAGAGGATTTTTTTTCTTACTTGCTAACCTCATATGAAAGCGATGTGTGCGATAACATGTAGACAATTAAATTAATTGCTAATTACATCTAGTAAATTAGGGATTTTAATTTTTCAAATAAGTTTATCCTACTAAATCAAGGATTTTCTTAATTTTTTTTAAAAAAAATTAGTTGAGAGAGAAGAAACTGATTGTGTTGTAAATTTTCATTGTTTTCTTTATGTTGTGCCTTTTTTTAGCTTCGTATTTTTTTAATTAATTAGGAAGAATTTTATTTATTTATTTATTCGTGTCCCATCCCTGTTGTTATATATAATAGAGATTAAAAAATAAATGTAACCCTATTGTTTGTAAAAAAAACTCATATACCTTTAATCGCTATTAAGGCCATTTGCAGACCTAAAATAAGTTTCGATTGAGTAAAATTAAATAGATTCAATTCCGTAAATATTAGTTCAGAGCAACAAAATTTAGTCCAGTTAAACTAAGCAAAATCAGTTTAGTTCAATAAAAAAAATTGTAAAGTAAATAAGAGAAAACAATAGAGTCTAGTAACTATAAATTCAATATAGTAAAAATAAGTTCAATTTAAATAAATTTGATCCAACAAAAGCAAGTTTAGTTCAATAATAATCAGATGAAGTAAACATGGCTAAAACATAAATATGATCAATAATTAACCCACAAGAAAATTGAAAAATGAATTTCTCTCTTAGTCTCTTTGTTCCATTGCCCCTTACACTAATTAATCTCAACTATTTTTGGTGTTCTGATTGATTGATGAAAGGGTTATTTAGTAATGACATTGTTTAAAAGTATCTTACTTTGTCCATTTTAAAACATAAAGCACGTACGATATTTGAGGTCAGACTACAACCACTAACTAGTTTTTAGCCCGTGACGATGCCCTCGGTTATTAACATTTTCATTTAAAAAATATCATCTAATGTTGCATAGCTTATTGGTCAGAACTTTAGTATTTTAACTTGATGTTATGTGGTCGAATCTCTGAACATGTATCTATTCTGTTATGTGAAATGATGACATGGAATGAAATAAATTAAAGGGAGATCGTCATGTGGCGCGTAGACTTGCTTAAAAACGCTTTTTAATATATTGGTACAAATTACTCTTGATTCATGTTAATAAAAAATCATAAGAAGATAATAATATTACAATATTTCGAAGATAAATCTAATGGTATAGTTTTCATTTGTAATATTACAAGAGATAATAGTTAATTTGAGCTTTAATTACTCTCGATTTAGGCTGACAAAAAATATAAGAAGATAGTATAATTTTAATTTTTTTTGAGACAAATCTGATGGTATAACTTGTATAATTTTATTTGCAATATTATGAAATCTATTTGTGGTCAAAGAAAATTTTAATAAAACGTGTGTGCCTTATATTTCAAAATGGGAAGAGTAATCGTTAAGGATACATGGTGAATTAATTACAAACGCTAATCATAGACGGTTAATTTTTTAAAGAGATCGTATTGTGTCGGACTCGTCCGACACAATATTCTCGTCGGACGACTTCACTTGAGTTTCAGGTAGTCTTCATTTTTTTTCAGGTAGTCTTAATTTTTTTTCAGTTAGTCCATTGTTTCTTTCAGTTTGCCCATTATTTCTTTCAGTTGGACTTTGTTTTGTTTCAGTTGGTCCATTCTTTGTTTCAGTTGGTCCATTATTTCTTTCAGTTGGACTTTGTTTTGTTTCAGTTGGTCCATTCTTTGTTTCAGTTGGTCCATTATTTGTTTCAGTTGGTATACATATTACGAAACAAAGTCCAACTGAAACAAAACAAAGTCCAACTGAAACAAAACAAAGTCCAACTGAAACAAAACAAAGTCCAAATGAAACAAAAACAATAAC
Source organism: Beta vulgaris subsp. vulgaris (assembly GCF_026745355.1). Lineage (NCBI taxonomy): Eukaryota > Viridiplantae > Streptophyta > Magnoliopsida > Caryophyllales > Amaranthaceae > Beta > Beta vulgaris. The sequence continues at coordinate 69,216,750 of NC_079207.1, forward strand.
CAACTGAAACAAAAACAATAACCAACTGAAACAAAACAAAGTCCAACTGAAACAAAACAATAACTAACTGAAACAAAATAATAACCAATTGAAACAAAAAAATAACCAACTAAAAATGAAAAATAGGAAAAGAATGGAGACTGAGATTAAGAATTTCATGAAGATCTATCAAGTGGGTAATACCAATAAGTTCTTACTGTAGCTAGCAAAAACCACATACCAGAAGATTATGATGATATCGGGTTTCCATCTGAAGATAACATCACAAGAGCACAGTTACAATCTATCATCAGAAGGTATGTATATGAGCTTGTCTTGGCAACCAACCGTTTGAGTCTCTTAGGGGACTCAAACGGGGGTAATTTGGTCATTTTATATGTTGGAAGATTTCCCGCGCGTGTGGCTGACATTTGCTTGGTACCAATGCTAGGTTATAATGGTACCATTCTCCGAAAATATTGCTACCTTGGTACCAATCCTCATAACAATTTGATACCAATGTCAGGTTATAATGGTACCATTGTGTTTTATTTTGGGTGTTTGAGTCTTTTTTGGACTCAAACCGTTGGTTACCAAGCCTTTCTCGTATGTATATGTGCATGGATTTATTGGGAACTCTTGTATATGTTTGGGTAGGAAGATTTGGAGGGGAAGTGCGGGCTTTACTTTTGTTGTTTGGATATAACATAGGGGAAGGGAAGGGAAGGGAAACATATCACCATATTAATAAATCACATTCCTCCACTATTGGAAAGATTTTTAGTGAACAGAAAGCTCACCATCGTCTCTCCAGATTGCAGGTTATCTTTTTGCGGTTTTTGCTTGATTGGGTAAATCATAATCACGACGTAAGGAGATGAGAGTACTGTAGGAGAGAGAAATAGAGGAAAGAACTAAAAGGTTGGAGAAAGAAGACGACGTGAAAGAGAAAAGAGGAGAGATTTTTTATTTGGGTCAGCCCGTCTGACAGTAAGTATTTGGTCAGACGGTCTGACCCAATACTTTCACTTTTTTAAAACGCGAGAGTACTTCATGCATTCTTAGTACTTTTAAGGGTAACTCTTAATAGAATACCTAAATTATTTTATGTCATATAAAAATAAAATCAATAAAAATAATTTATTTTCTATTGATCTTTTTACGTTAATCTCACATTTGAAATGTTATAACTTCAAAACTTAGAGAATTTTATGCATGAGAATAGAACTCTCAACTAAAGTTAAAACTTTTAGAAGTAGATCAAAAGCAAAATTATATGAATATGACAAATAGTTTTTGACTACTCTTGTTAATATATTCCATATAATTCTACTTCCTCCGTTTTTTTTTAGATGTTACACTTTCTATTTTAGGAAATTTTAAATTAGATGTTACACTTTTATTTTGGGTAATAACTTCTCTCTATCTCTCTCCTATCACATGTTCACATGGGGCCATTTGTTTTTCATTCTCTCTATCTCTCTCCACTCCAAAAATCACCTAGGAGTCCGTGATTTGAAAAGTGTAACATCTAATAAAAAACGGAGGAAGTATAAAGTTTATCTCTTCACCTTATTTTCAATTCAAAAGAAAAAAATCTCATAAGTAAATGAAGAGTTAAATTTAAAATAGATTATGTTTGGAGCCAATAAGTTCAAATAAGTTAATTGCACAATTCTGGTTGTACTTGAAGCTTTGGTGTATTTCATCTGGAAAAACAAGAATGAAACATTGTGGCAGTCAAAAGTTGGAAGTATAGTCGTATTCTCAATTTATGTTGATAGAATTTCTTTTAAATGTTATTATAGTATTTCTCAACACAAATCCAACGGTATAATTTTTATTTGTCGTATTTGAGAGATATTTGTGATCAAAACAAATATTCGTAAAACGTGAATGACTTATATTTGAAACAAAGGAAGTACTATTTCTAAATAATAACCTACATATGCATTATCAATAAGTATAAATTACTTAAGCAAATTAATAATGTAAAGTGATGAATATTAAATATGATGGGACATTAAGACTATATATTTTTGATTGAGCATTAAGACTATATATTTTTGATTGAGCATTAAGACTATATATATGTCATCTTTTTGTTTTTTTATACTTTGTTTTCACTAGTTTTTAGAAGAGATTTTTTTTTTAGTGTACCTTTTGACTCCTTTAATATTAAATGAGGTGAAAAAAGGTGAAAAAAAAGTACTTTTTGGTAGAAAAAGAGGGAAACAAATATAATACTATTACTTAAGCAAATCTCTTAATAAAAATTGTTGAAACAATATACTACCTCTGTTTTTATTTAGTTGCAACATTCACCTTTTTACACAAATTTTAAGAAATGAGAAAAAAGAGTATAATTGACCCACTTGTCCCTGCTACTAGTACTATAATTAAATGGGAAGAGAGTAGGTGACGTAAGGGTAATATAGTCAAATTATCCCAAAAGCTTTCCTAAAAAGAGAAATGTTACAACTAATAAAAAACACCTAAAAATAGAAATTGTTGCAACTAAATAAAAACAGAAGTAGTAGTAAATAAAAAAAGCAACCATTTAAAAAATTGTATCAAATAATAAAAAACGAGGGTAGTATATATATCCTCCATTCCAATCTTTAATTTATAAATAAACATGCATTGGGTTCTTTGATCCATGGTTGTTTGAATTTCGTTTGTTTATAGACAAAAATAAACTTGCATAATGCCAAAATGCCAGCTTTGAAGTTCTGTTGGCACATCTCACATGATCATGAAAGTTACGAGTCTTACTAAGCATATCAATCATTGTCATGGGCCATTGGCCCCTTTCAGATGATAATGCTCTCGGTAGGGCAGCACTTTTTATTTTACTCATAAATATTTATTTTAAGCCAATTTTTATTATTATTGGACAGGCCTTTTCTTTTTCAAGATTCAAGATTTAGCTTAAAGTTGGTGATTAGGGATCTTTGGCCACCACTAATCTAGAGGAGTGAACATAACATAAAAATTTGAGGAAATTGGGTTAATTTCAAAGTTATCTCATTAATTAGTTATTAAGTACTCCAACATGACCTAGAAGTTGTTACACATAACAACATTTTTTTATTAGATAACCGAAACTAAATATGTTTATCGAGCTCCTTTCTCTTTAGTTAATGTAATTTGAGACTATAATAGTGATATTAATTGTAAATTATCCTTAATTTCTTATTAAAAAAACCTTGGAGCCTGAGACCTATGTAGGTGCTCCGTTTTCTATTATTCCACCACGTCAATACTCTAAACTCTAAAATAAGGGTCCGTTCTATTCGACTTATTTTGATTTATCTGAACTTATCTTGTATTATCTGAACTTATCTTGTATCATCTAAACTTATTTCAACTTCTCTAAACTTGCCTTACATTAACTTGTTAGACTATGTTAGTGTTAGCGACTTAGCATAATCTGTTAAATTAGGACATTATGAATTGTTCGATTAAAGTTTCCAACTTTATGGTTTTCGAAATTGCATCAACTTTATAAACTCATCAATAATTTCTAAATTAAATATGTAATAGATTCCGAAATGAACATAGGTAAGCAATTACATGCATGAGTATCTGATGGGTACGTATTATGCATAAAAATAAATGGATAAGTAAATTATTGAAAATTTTTAAATGGAAAAGACTAGAAATAGACAAAATTCAAATGGGACACCAGATATAAGTGATGTGATAAAGAAACAAAAAATAAATGATGTGATAAAGAAACAAAGAGGAAATGAGTTGTCCATATCTTCAATTAATCCACCTAATTACAAATTGGGAGATGGAGTCGTTTTCAGATCCACTAGTACAAAATCATTGATTTGTGTCGGACATGGGACCACCATTTGCGTCAGACATTGGTCTGACGTCACAGTTCTCGACGCAAATTTGGGAACTATTATCTGCATCGGATGCGAACACGACGCAAATTTAGTGTTACTTGCGTCAGATGTAGTGAAAATTCCGACGCAGACGAGAAGGCTGCTGATTTAATCAGCTGTTTGTGTCGGACAGACGTCCATATCCGACGCAAATAACTCTATTTTTTGAAAAAAAAATAATTTCCCACTGTTACAAGAAGTATTAAATTACAATATTGTTACAAGTGGCTTGAATACTATGTCGGTTTAAATCAGGATACAAACAATGAAATAATTATGAAAATCATAACACACCAATTATAAACAAATGCGAAAATTTACAAGGGTTAGATTCAATCTGAATTTGTACAAAAACATGGAAAAAACTAACAATTCTCTCAAATAACTAATCCAATACAAGAATTCGTAAATCAAATAACCAAGCACAAGTGAAAACTAATCTAGAAAACCCTAAAATCTATAATCAGTAATTTACCAACTAAAATCTATAATCTTTTTCTGTTTCCGGCGACGGAATATGTTGCGAATCTCTTTCTTCGAGATTAAGTTGTGAATTTCAATTGGGTTTTCGGGGAATCGAAATTAAATTGCGAAATTGTTCGAAATTACTTTAATCTCATTCGTCTTCCTCTACTTTCCAGTCTCCACTCCTCCATTTTCTTCTTCGCCATTTGAAATTGATTCTAATCACATTAATCTCAAAAACTAAAAATAGAGAGAAAATGAAGACGAGAATTCTGACTTTAGGACGACAAGAAGTAGAAGAATTGTTGAAGTGAGCGAAGCGAACCGCCGCCTTGAAACAACCACAAAGAAGCCTAAATTTGGATGTGTTGTTCAATTCACCATTAATGGTGAGAATGACGCATTTCAGTTCAGAGGAGAGAGAATGAAATCTGGAGAGTTAAGATCCAAGTTGAGAGTGGTGAGAGGAGACTAGATATAGGTTAGATAAGAGAGGTAAAACGACTGAAGAGAGATGAGAGGCATCCAGATATCTAGGTTAGAGATAGGAAAGAGAAGGCTGAAGAAAAATTGGGTTTTATATTGTAATTATTATCTGCGTCGCACCTCAAACTATGTTCGACGCACATAACTCTTTTTTTGTCTAATTTTTATCTGCTTACTCATCTGCGTCGGATGGGCCTATACGTTCGACGCAAATTGCTTAATACAAGGATTTGTATCACATAATAGGCGGCGTTCGATGCACATTCTAGTATTCATTTGCATCGGATGACTAGGGGCATGCGATGCAAATCCTCTTGTGATTCATTTGATGTAAGTAATTGCATCAAATCGATGTAGATTATAATTCGACGCAAATCATCTGCTCCTGACCATTTGCATCAATTCTTCATGCAGACGACGCAAATAAGCACACTAAATGAACAAAGGTAAGTAACCACATGCATGTCAAAAAAAAAGTAACCACATGCATGAGTATCTAATGAGTACGTATTATGCATGAAAATAAATGGATAGGTAAATAATTGGAAAATATAAAGTGAAAAAGACTAGAAATAGACAAAATTCAAATGGGATACCAGATATAAGTGATGTGATAAAGAAACCAAAAATAAATGATGCGATAAAGAAACAAAGAGGAAAGGACCTAGTGTACTTCACAACAATTAAGCAAAAAGTAAGTGGCAATAATTAAACTTTGTTAATGAATCATGTACATACACACCTAATAGCAGAAAAGAAGCCATCTTCATAGGCTCAATTAAGATCTCTTTTATGAATTACATCTTTCAAAATTATAAATAAATGTCCCTAATTTAATATAAAAAACCCTTAAATCTTCACCCAGATCTTGAATCACCCAAACAAGACTTGAATCTTCATAAACTTGAATCCTTCACCATTGATGACTTTAGCAGAGAGAAAAGAGTCCATGCAAACAAACCCGGCCCAATTCTTCAATTCACTTATTCTGTAACAGAGAAAGTATATATTATAAGGCAAATAATTAAGAATCCTTAAGGCAAAGTAAAATTTATGTGAATTCCTCTTAAAAAATACAATATGCTATAGTATTCTACGTATATTCTTTTCGTTTTTCTTGAAGTGAATTTTCAGGTCCAAGTTAAAAAGTGTTCGCCAATCTTTTTAATTTAGAGCCAGATAGAAAATTGTAGCAAGGATATAAACCCCAATTAGTAGATGGTGGTATGAGCTGTAGGATGAGCATCCTACACCAGCTCCAAAACGTAAGGCAATAAGAATGAAACACACCATTCAACATGCAAAAAGTAATTGATTGGACAGCCAATGTACATTTCCATCACATCCAGTGCACATGTCGAAAATTCAAAATTAAAAGTAACTGATTTGACAGTTACTATTCACCATTTAATAACTGATTTGATGTCAACTGCCATCATTTCCCCCATATACTGTTCACCACTTCTCTATTTTTCACACTACCTCCTTGTACATTTTTGGCTTTGTGGTTGTTCATTAACCAAATCAGAATGTACAATGACAGCTAGCCCCCTAGCTGAAAGTAACCCAATTCCTGAAGCTGATGTCAAGTGAGTAATTTCAAATCTTTGTACACTGGTGTGTTGATGTTTGTTCACTAATGAAATTCAATATGTACAATTATCAGTCCCATACCGAAATTCAATAAATCATAATGTACACTGATGGTCATTACTATTGTACACCAAACCATATGCACTTGTACATTAAAAAAATTATTTCAGCAAATAAATGAGAGAGAAAGAGAGTGAATGAGTGAGTGATGAGAGAGAAAGAGTTGGTCCACTTTCAAAAATGCTGCCAAAAGTCAGCCAAATGGACAAGGTGTAGGATGCTCATCCTACACCTCGGTGTAGGATCTAATTTGCTTATAAATCCAACACACATACAAATTGACTTTATATGACGACAACGCTCTCGTTTCTAGTTGGAATTGGGTGTGTGACCCATCATTGATAAAGCTGATCAATTTATTTCACAGTCACTATATTTGGTCCAGTTGATTTGAGCTCTTTTCAACTTCATCCAATTAGAAATCTTTAAAGTAACTTCCCCCCAATGAACAAACAAAAAGGAACTGAGTGAGTATGAAAAAAATATAATGTATCCCTTCATAAAGGATTCCTTCAATCAAGTTATCAATTACTATAATTAGTATATGATTATTTATGAAAATAAGTAAGTTTATATATCTTATGTGGTTGTAGTGACTATGTTAGAAACCAACTAATTACAATTTGTAAATCCTAATACTATTAGACTAGACTACATCTTAATCATATTAGGTCACAAATAACAAATTAATGGATTAGAAAAAAAATCCTATTATGATTCTAATAGGGATTCTCAGTCAATATAAGGAGAGATTGAGTAATCTTGTGAAGATCTCCAAAAAATATCTAACTTGTTATTGTATAAGGAGATCATCTTTTTAGAAAAGATTACTATTTTGAGAAAAAAAATTTCTTCCCTATTCTCTTGGCCTATTTTCTTTCTTATTCTAACAAACAACATGTGGAATCTTATTCATTACATGGTGGTTAAGTAGAGAAATCACATTTGAGGTTCTTGATCTTCATTAAATGAAGCATTGATGAAGCAAGTGAAACACGCTATAAGCGTATGTGTTTTAGTCAAAATTGATTAGTTTTACTTTATGCATGGGATCTTGGTTATTTGATGCTAGAAACTTAGTTTCAGCATTTCCGCTAATAGCGTCAAATTACTACACATGAATCAACTTTTCTTTAACTGGTTGAAGTATTCTTACTAGGCTATTTCTATCTCCGGAAACAATAGTTGAAATTAAACCAACACCCTTTGTCTATACCCATAAGAATCGATCTCGGTTTTTACGTATGAAGCACAACAATAACCCTAATGGGGCATAGGTCGTACACATGTCAATTTACAAATAAAAACCAGGCTTATATTGATTAATTGATGACTTCATGAGCATGGCTTTAGCAACGCACATTACTCCTTGGGTATTGCCGAACTCAAATATAGGAGTATGATTTCTATGATCATAGTTCACACAGTTTAAAACCAAGCTTCCTTGATATAGTTGGTCGAAGATTTACCTAAGTTACAAGGTTATATCCTTTTTACTACGTAACTTGGGGTAGAGATTATTCCTCTTACCTTTACCCGTACTCTCAAGTGTGCGGCTCACAAATGCTAAACCAAAAATATTGTGCATATTGAAATTTAGACCAGATCATTGAGAAAATTTTCACATGATTAACTGTTTTTTTTTTTTCAATTTTGTTGTAGGGATTACAAAAGCTTTACTTCACTTTTGAGGCAGTCGGTCTCGGTCATAAAACTTTCCCTGAATTTGCGCATTACCTTTCTCATAAGCTCATGATTTTTGTAAGTGTGTTCATGGAACAGTATAAGTTTTAATTTTTTTTAAAAAGCCTCTTTAACTCAAATGTTTGTTTGTACAATTGGTACACACTTAAATATAGCACGAATCCCAAAAAGGAAGTGACAAAAAGAAGAAATAAAAACCCACTAAGTGATGACCACCAAAATTTCCCATTTAGAGGTTGAACCAATGAATATGGCCCATAAAAAAAGGGTTTGTCTTCCTCTACTTCTCCTAGTTCAATGCATATATTCTGTTATTTGGATAAGGACACTCACTATCATATATCAATTTTATCATCCTCTACTCCACTACATGTTTTCTGGTAGTATATTGCATTTCTTATTCTATTCCTTTTTCATAGGTCTTATCATGCCTCGTTTTATTTGTGTGTGTGTATAATGTTTCATTCTTGGTTGAGCTATGAGTAATAAGATGTTTTGTTATAAGTGTATACATATACCTCTTTAATATGAAAGAAGTTCATTCGACTAGCAAGTTAGACAAGTAACATCACTTGGACAAGCCATGTTACTTATCATAATTCATGTATAGTTAACTTTTGGCCGAAAAATAATGTAATTATTGTACGTAAAACTTGTATGGAGTTTTAATTTGAAACGTCTCAAAAATTATAAACTATGTATTTTGAAGTTTTATTACAACTCACACAATTTTTTTTTGGGAAATTCTATACGGTGGCCTCCAAGTTTCTCTTTTTCTACATGGTGGCAAAGCAAAAAAATTATTATATAAAGTGACTCCTAACTTAAGGAGATTCTATATAGTGTCCAATTTTTAGTAATTAATAATTCAATAAGTAAACCCTATCCTTTTTCACTTAGCCCAACACCTTATTACTACCAACCAACCACCAGACATGGCCACAGTATCTTCTTCGAAACTGATTAGATTCGAATCTCCTTCCAATCGACACCAACCATCAGCAACGCCACCAACCTTCGAATTTTGGGGGTTTGATTTGGTTCGATTAGGTCGTGGTGGGGGTCTGATTTAGGGGCGTTTGAAGGTGCAATTAAGGGGTGGTGCAGGTGCTTCGAAAGGGGTGATGCAGGTGCTTCAAAGGTACGATTTAGGGGTGCTTCGAAGGTGGTTTGAAGGTTCGAACACCGGCAGCCATAACCTTCAAACCTTGCCGACCTTCGACCTTTGAATTGTTGGTGGTAGTGTCAGCCTTCGAATTTGATTCGACGGTGGACAGAAGATGCCGGTGAGTAGTATAAAGTAACGGTGGTGATGCCGAGAAGGGAGTAGCTAGGTGCGTAGGTTTTGCAATTTTTAATGTGGCGGTCGTGGGTGGATGAAGAGGTAGCAGGTGGTGGGTGGTGGTATGTTGGTGAGTCGAAGGAGTGAATAGTGGTGGTCTGTTGAGAAGGGATGCTGTAGGTGGCGGTAGTGGTGGTCTGTTGGGGTTGCTGCATGTGGCGGCAGTGGAGAGCAGGTGGTTGGTGGTGGTGGGCTTTCGGTGGTGGGCTTTGGCAAGGTGGTGGTGTTTGGTTGTGTTGGTGGGGATTTGGGTTGTGTTGGTGGGGTTTAGGTGGGGGTGGTGGTTCTTTGGGTGGGTAGGATAAATGGTTGGGTGTTTGTGATGATGGTTTGGTTGTTTTGTGATTGAGGTTAGGATAGATTAGCCCATTAAGGTCACTAGGTATAATTTCTCAAAGTTGAGGGTCACTTGGTATAATATTTTTTTTGACCTGCCACCACATAGAAAACTTAAAAATAGGAGGCCACCATATAGAATATCCCTTTTTTTTTTAAAGTATTCGAACAACAAGTACTTAGATCATCAATTAGTGAAAGTAATATTCCAATTTAGATGATAGTTTTGAGTTTACTAAACTAAATTGAAAGAAATTACAAATTAAGAAGCATAATAGAAGATAGCAAATTAACATAAATTCCTTCACTTGAATTGATATATATGTTCCTTGTTTTCTTTGTTTGGTATTTTCAAACTTGCTAAGCACACTTAAGTATTAGTTATATTGAAAAAAAAAGGCAACACAAATAATTATTGCAACTTTAAGTGGTTAATCAATATACATCACCTTAATTATGATTATGGAGAAAGTGGTTTCTACATTATCACCAATCCAATCGTAGGTGGGATCATCGTGGAGGGGTGGTGTTGCGGGGGAGGATGTGAGAGATAGAAGATAGCAAATTAACTGATTATCCTTCACGTGAATTTTAGACTTTTTTTTTGTTCTTTTGCTGCGTCTTTTACCTTTTGCTAGCAATAATTGTACCAAATGTAAGGTTGATAATTTGGATAAACAAGTTAAGTTTGTATTTTTTTTTTTTCAAAGGTAAGATGAAAGACACTCCCTTAAGGGTGAATAAGGAAAAGTTAAGTTTATATTTGATCTCATGTCAATAGAAGTATATATCAAAACTTATATACAACGCAAAAATAGTTATCACAACATAACCACTACAAATTGATCAAATTAAGCAGCGTTCGATTTGATTTAGTGGTTATATCAATATCATGTCTGAAAGTTTCACGTCTGGTGTCATTAGGGATGACAATGGGTCGGATTTGGATCAGATTATGCATAATTCGACTCTGGTCCTACATGAAGTCAGATTTTGAATTTGATTCTGACCCCGTTAGTCGACACCCAACCCCGAAAGTCCGAGTCCGACTTAAAATCCTAACATCCGATTCCGACCCGTCCCGACTTTTTTGACCCTTTTTTTAATAGAAAAATCTTCTTGATAAAAATAATCCAATCATTACTCTTTTTTTTTTTAAATATTCATATGGAAATCTTAATAGTACAAATAATTTAAACATTTTTTTAAACAATCATTTTTTTTTGTCTTAAAGTCGGAGTCGGATTCGGATGTCGAAATTCTTTTATCGGATCCTATCCGACTCTCCTCTAACTCGAAGTCAAACTTTTTCAAAGGAATTGGATGCGGATTTTTTTTTGTCGGAATCGACTCAGATTTTCCTTCGTATCGAAGCGAACTAGGGTCGAATCCGGACTGAATTATCATCACCCTAGGTGTCATGTTGTAATACAGATTTTCATCTCTAATTGAGATGCCCTAAAATGGGCCAGGAGACTCAAAGGATCGTGCAATTAATTGTCATGTCGATACATGGACGTCACTTTGAACAATGACGTAACAACTACAACAAGTAGCACATAGATATATGTGGTATGGGCTAGGAGACTAGACTTCAAATTCTGAGGAATCAATATAAGGCAGCAAATCCTTCAAAATGAAAAAAAAACGCAGCAAAAAGAAAAGTAAGAACCATATCTTTACACTGAGATGAAACAAGATTCCAGTATTAGTACCTTTTTTCTCACTTATCCACAACTTGATCTCAACAGGTAAGCTTCCACCTCCAACGTAATCAGAATAAGATCTTTATAGTGAGCAGTATATAAGATCAGAAAAATTATATTACACTACCACAAATAATACTTGAAGTGTGAGGTAATAATGTATCATCAGTTCCATAATCATACAACTGCTCTTTCAAGTCAATTAAAACAGCGGCAAAATATCAAAAAATTATCTTGTATAATCACTTTTTTCAAAAAATTAGCTTTTAAATGTTCTTTTTTGAAAAATCACCTTATATAACAAATTTCGTTCACTAATATTAATCATTAAATGACGAACGCTTTAATGGTTGCTGCTGTCTCTAGGAAGTGAGGAAAGACGATAGAAACGAGAGGGGAGTAGAGAAAAGCATTTTGTGATGACCTTATTATTGGTGATTAAACTTTGTTAATTGTCAAATGGTATTATATTGAAAGAATTTTGTTATATAAGATATATTCTTGCAAGATTATTTTTAAAAGGTAGTTTATTGAAAAGTATTGGTTATAAAAAGTAGTTTTATGAAAATTTTCGTTTTTTATAACTTTTTTGAACTAGTAAGTTACACTATATCATTTCACATTCTATGGGAGAAACGTCTAAGTTTCTATTTATACAAATAATAAGGGAATTCAAAACGGATAACACTAAAATAAAATCAACACAAGTGCAATCATCAATACTTATCCGATTATAAAAGTTTAAACAAGGCTTATTTACAATAACGGGTATTATTGGGTTGGGTCTAGGTCCAGGATTCGTACCCGGATCTACATCCATATATTTTTCAGAGAGTCCGAATCGAACACAGATCTATTATTTTCTGAAAATTGAAAATCCATATTTGCCAAAAAAAAGATTTGGACTGGGTCCAAGAACCATTGTCATCTCTGGCCCTGTCCTCTTTCAAGTTATAACAACAATAGAATAACTACCCAATTCACCTAAGGGAAATGTCTTTTTCCCAATTGTTTAGGTTTATCGTTTAGTTATTGTAAAATTAGCAAAGTGGAGATAATTTATATTACCTCCGTTTCTTTTTAATTGTTACACTTTGACATTTTACACTATTCACAAATTGCACTTTGACCCTCGTTTGTGATTTATACGTGAATAAAAACATAGCCATGTGGGATCTTGTTAGATTCGTATTAGTATGTATTTTATTAATATGTAGTTTTTATATTTTTTACAAATACAAAATTAGAGATATAAAGGCTCAAAATAGTGCATCGGCATGCGTGAAAAATAAAGTATGTAATTTGATACTCAATGGACGATTATTTTGACCTAAAGAACTTCAATTTGATGTAATTAATTCAGTTTTTCTTCTTCTTTGACTAATCAAATTTGTGCAATTTTCATAAAATATTAAGCATTATTTCGCGTGATTGTCGTAAAACAGACCAATCCATTTCATGCAAATTAAACGAAATAGGTTAAATTGTTTCGTCGAGATTGTATGAAATATAAAAAATTATTTCGTGCATATTATGTGAAATGAGGTTATATGTTTCATAGGACTTGCACGAAATAGGTTAAAGTGTTTTGTATATATTGCATGAAGTACTCTACTCGATGTTGTATGATTCTTTGGAAGTGGTCCCCTAATTTCATGTGCTATGTGAAATTAGTTTAAATACTTCCTTTGGATTTGTGTAAAAAGAATGTGAAATAGCTTTTGGTATGATTGATGATGTTAAATTAGATTTATGATGAGCATTAGTAAATTATTATTTTGTTGTTTTTATAAATTGTCACGATGATATTCATGTTGAAGAGTTCAATGAGAATATTGAAATGATAATTTATTGTTTGTCATTACAGTTGAATTGTAATGTTGTTGGAGGACATATTTAGTAGTATAATCACAGTGAAATGTTGAAATTGTGTGATTCATTCCATTTCTGTGTCTTAAAAGTGTAGGCTTTTGAGTTTCCGAACGTCGAAAATGTCACAAATAATAGAGAGGATGACTTCCAAATATCCAAACAAATAATACAAACCAATAATCCCTCATATACGATGTAATAAGAAAACCGATAATACATAATATGAACTGAAAATTTCTGAAATAAGAAAACATGCACAGCCTAATGCAATTTGATCTAATAATCATTCTTGTGACAAATGTAATTTTTCGAACTCCTGCACAACAATCGCCTAGTGAACATGAGAAATCTGTCCCTCCTGGATGAAGATAGTGAAAGATAGTGAGCAATCATGTGAAGTCGCTGTAAAAAAAAAGATGAAATATTATCATGATTCAGAATGTATAGTCTAACTTGTTCATGGAGCATAAATGCATAATTATAAAAGACAGAACTAGATATTAAAGCAATATTTATTGTTTGGGAGCAACATCATACCTATGTCCAACTGAGCTGTTTTGGTACTGTTTACTACTATTAGTTTAAAACCATAACAACAATCAACCAAATCCAATACAATAAACTCCCCCCATTGTTATTATTTCAAATGGTTTATTTGGTTTTTCATCTCTTTCCCTCCCTTCATTATGAAACTACAGGCAGGCAAATAAAAAACAAGAAACATGTGGTGAAAAAAGCTTACATGTTCTTGAATATTGTTAATCCAAGAGTGGGGATGTCTAAACTCACAAGCGAATCACCAATACCACTGAAAAACCAGTTAAAGCAACTCCAGCATAAACTATAGATCAAATACTTCCCGAGGCACTTTACTTGCTTCCTGCAAATAGAATATAAGACCATATGAGCTTAATGGTATGAAAGCGAGAAGTCAATGGCCCCTGCTCAAACAATACTAGCGAAAGATAAATTTCAATTTCTCCTCGGTGTTCTTAAAAAGTTGCTACCACAAGAGAAGTAAGTACTTACTACAACATTAGTTGTGTCACTCATTGTGTCATAGAGCTTACAAACTGTCTATGATCTAACAATTTTATTTGGTCCGACTTGGGTATAAGGATCCAACCAAACAATAGAGCGATCACATTATCTTTATATTAGCAACACATGTGATCATATTAGTAGGTCATGGCTGGTCCCCCTTCACATTATCGCAGTCCTTTAGCCTGGTTTCTCATAATCCCTCCACTAAATCCCAGCACGTTTCTGAAGTAGCAACACATGTGTTCTTCTTTAAAGCTATCTTCAGTATTATTTACTTAGACTTGTTCAACTAGAAATAAACACTGTTGCTTCATCCGAATTATACGGAACAGTGTTTATTGCGGCAAATGAAGCCTTGGTTAAATCAATAATACATGAAGTTTGAAAGAAAATGCAGAAAATTGCAGCAAATGAAGCCTTGGTTAAATCAATTTCGTGATACAGAAATTGGTTATACTTCCAAGCAATTAGAGCCACAAAAAGAAAACAGAAATTTGAAAAAAAAATTGCAAAAAATTTTAAAAAATTACAGAACAAATACAAAAAAATTGAAAAAAAAAAGAAGATTTTTTTTAAAAAGAAAGAAAAACGAACCTCATTGAATTGCTTCACTTTGTAACCAATTCCTTTGCAATCGCTTAGCCACAACAGGTTAACACATCAAAATCGTATCAAATGAAACCTAGGTTGCATCGAAGCAAAATGAATGTTGTACCGCACATAAATGGAGAATGGTGGACGATAGAGGAAGAGGGAGAAAGGAGAGAAAAATAGGTAGAATAATGGAGAAATTGGGTAAATTTATCCCCAATTCTGGACGATAGAGAAATAGGGAGATGAAGAGGGAGAAAGGAGAGAGAAAGGCGTTATGAGCAAAACGAGTATTTTCGGTATCTTGAAGGGTTGTGTTTATTAAAGTAAGGTTTTATTTAGCAACCATGAAACATGTTCCTTTCTAAAAAGAACGAATGAATCCTTTTCCTCCATAATCCTTACCTTCCTCTTTCACTTCTCTCAATTCAACCCATCTCCTCCTTTTTCTTTCATCTTTTTCACTTTAACTTTCTTACAAAGAACCAAACAAGGAGAACTAACTTAAAATTGCACTTTCCATTAGGAAAAATGTTTTTCATCCAACCAAACATAGGCTTATTCTAAGATTGGGAATATCTAGAAAGGATATCACACCAAATAAAACCGGTACTAAAAGATATTGATTCTCTGCAAGTTTTCTGAAAAGAAATTCTCATCCTCCCATAGCAACTTTGTCGATCAACAACATATTATAAAAGAGTAAACATCAAAATTCTAATTGTGGTGGATAGTGAAAGAAAGTGGAAAGAAGATTACTAATAGCAGTGGCTAGCTAATACCTTAAAGCTTAAACTATTTGGGAACACTCACCTGTATTTCATTTCACAAAGGCCACAAAGCCTTTATGTATCATCTGTTTTCATTGATAAATTGGAAATAGTCCTCTTCGTCATAAAATTTCCTGTAGTAATCAAATAGACACAGAAAGGTCAATTAACAATATCAGTTTAGTCCATTCAGACTCGGAGCAACTTCAATTTTAGGTACAAAGAAAAAGAAAGACAAGTTCATACCATGATTTTAACAGAAAAATCTGGTCGGCTGCTCATACCTAAAAGTTTAAAATTTTGGGAACACTCACCTACATTTCATTTCACAAAGGCCACAAAGCCTTTATGTGTCATCTGCTTTCATTGATAAATTGAAAATAATCCTCTTCGTCATAAAGTTTCCTGCAGTAATCAAATAGACATAGAAAGGTTAATTAACAACATCAGTTTCGTCCATTGAGACTCGGAGCAACTATAATTTTAGGTACAAGGAACAAGAAAGACAAGTTCGTAACATGATTTTAACAGAAAAACCTGGTCGGCTACTCAATGACTTATGATGACAGCATATAAAAACTCTGCCTTCCACAACCTTATAATATTTATCATGTCGTCTATCTTTGGTACTTAGTTCAGTCTAGTACAAGTGATAGCATCAATGACATTCCAATATAAAGATAGTTGATTAACAACTGTATTAATACACCAGACTCATATGGTAGGGAGCCAAGGAGCAGCAATGCTAATAAGACATAAAGCATATTACAAAGATTTCAATTTTTCCCTTTTGCTAGAAATGGTGGTTCAGGTACTACGAAGCTTGAACCATGAGTAAACAAGTATAGTGAAACAAACTTAACAGCAAACCAAAGTGACAACCTCAATTTCAAGATACTAAAATGAAAATGCAAAAATCAACTTACGCAAGGTCCGCCAAGGTTTCTGACTTGATCACCGCCTTCCCTTCTTCTAATCCAAGGCAAGAATGGTGCATTATCATTTCCTTTAAGGTGTGCTTTGTGCTTTTAACTTCATTATCCCACAAGATGCTCTGATAACATGAGTAAGTGTATGTTAGCATAGGACCTGAGTGAAGTATACAAAAAGCTGGAAGTATGAACAGCTACATAGCTAAACATGAAGATGTATAGAGAGAACTAATCACATGTGGGGTTTGACCGGGTCTCCCATGTATACTATGTTCCGCAAGTCAAAAAGTCATTGCACAATACCAATGTATCTTAGTCCAAAAAAAGAAGGTTTGTGACCACAATATTTCCTACTCAAGCCATTTAGGCCTTTCTCTGCATAAACATATCTAAACAAACCTCTCTTCTTATTTTCTAGGGATGGACTGTAGGATGGTAAGAGTGTCATGTCAGGGTCATCCGGTCATGTTCATGTGAATAGAAATGGGTTGAAAATCAATTAACCGATAAGTAGGAATTCTACTTATTTTCTTTTCCATACACATCCTTCACATCATACACAATGTCAATGTGGTACAACATATACATGGAATGTCTTACAAGCAAAGAAATTTAGCATGGGAACTAACCTCTGATTGTAATGTGGATGGAATTATAATTAATTACCATGCTATGAAATTATATGAACTTTCAAATTTAGATTTTTCAACATGCCAAATTAATTCTACCCAGATTGATAAGCAAAAAACAGAAAGTGAACATTTTGTTTTATAGCATTCCCCTTGTTTGAATCGGGAATTGTAATAAATTTCTTGGAAAACCGGATTAAACTAAATTTAAAAACCCAAGTCCAAGAAATCTGAGATTGAATTTGAACTAAGGAACCCCAACGGCCAACCTAGTCATCCAAGTGACGTCCCCAAGTCATAATGATCCATCTTTAACATTTTCATTTTTATCCAGTAAGTTTCACATTCATCACACCCATCAGAAATGTCAATCCAAACCTTACCTATTCAATTGATGAAATCATATGTATTTTGTGTGTGTTTATTTCTGCAATTCTAGTGAGGATTACCTAATCATAAAAGTTAGATCCAACAAACTCATATTCCTAGTTATATACCTTTCTGACATACTCTTTCTTCACTTCTTCCCATGGCAATTTTCCTTGAGGAGAGAAAATCGATGCATTCCAAAGAGCACCCCTTGCAACCATCACCGAGGAGGCACCTACCATGTCAGAGCACAATGGCATATGAGGTAAAGAAGATTAGAGACAAGGAGATATCGTAAATGGCTAAACATAAATTTCAAACAGATGAATGCAAAAACCTATTGCTTGTTCTATGACAAGCTACAATTGTAAGATATTAGAAACTCTATTCACGTGGACATGGTTATCAACGCAAAGCAGACTCAAGAACCCATTTTTACTCCCAAAAATAACACAGTAACACCAGCTGAACCATGGGTCAACTTTCTTCAGAGCCAGTCATTGTACTATGTGTAAAATGGCTTATACTTAGCTAATTTGCCTTAGCAATCAATTAAATTATAACCTACTCTGTTCAATTTTGATATTAGTACTTTAGTAGTCTAATTATAAAGAAGTTATATGAAACCTATAGCAATTTTGATGTGCTTCAATATAATCTACCCAGTAAAATTTTGATTTTAAGCAGTCTTATTCGAGAAAAGTTTTATGGAACCTGTAGCAACTTTGATGCACTGGCATTCTATATAATCTACCCTACAAATTTTTGATATAACCAGTCTTGTTTTTAAAGGAGTTTTATGGAACCTGTAGCAATTTTGATGCGTACGATATCTTCATAAGTGAAAACATCTCCATTTGGTATCACTGGAATTGATAAAGCAGCAACTACATCAGCAATCTCATTCCACTTTGCAGGATCCCTTGGTCTATCCGGAACTCTTCTGCAATATATTTGAAAGGGAGGATTCAGAGAAGGGAGGAATATAAGATACAGTACCAGGACATATATCTTACCAGCAATTTGATTTAGGTCACACCACCATGAAGAAAAAGCCATGATATAGTATAACAGTAACATCTAGTCTTAAAGATGGGAAACAGATGCAAAGAAGGCAAAAACAACCTTCCATGGACAGCAAGAGCAGAAACACCTGTTTTCTCAATCCGTCTTGCCAATTCCACTGTGTCATGAGATGTTCGCAAAAGTCGAATTTTACAAGTCACAGGAGTATTTAGGTTCCTCTTCAATGTTCTCAATATCTAAATTCAGAAGGGGGGAGCCAATGTTGTATAATTAGCAATAAATAATAAAAACAAACCAAAGAAGACGGGACAAGAAGAATGAGAAAAGGCTCTTAATCAATTTAAAGTAAGATACAGCATCGAGCTACTTTGCAGAAGTGGAGACATTTAGAGTCTTATAGAAGTAGAGTGAACTCAGTGACATACATCATGAATGATCTCTGGCTTTGACAACAGTGCAGCACCCATGCCCCCACTGATAGAAAATGACCTAGGACAACCCATATTAATATCAACAGCAGCAACATCATCGCACCTATAAAGGGGGAAAAAACCGTGTCAGTAAAACACATGGTCAGAGCATATGGTATCATCGTATCATCAAGATACATAGGAATCATCTTTGCAGCTTATCAGAAGAGAAACCAATGCCAGAATACTTGTTTTTCTTTTAAGACTTAAGAGCATTTATTCATAGAGTATCAAGATTCAAAATGTTGATAGAATTATAGCATTATATGACAACACAGCCCTACACAGAAAAAGGTGAAAGTAGGATCCACTATTTTACGAATATTCATATGGTATCATCGTATCATCAAGATACATAATGCACATATGCAAGGAGCAGCATAACCCTAAAAGAGATGGATAACAAAGGTATCCTATGGATTTAGGCAGTGGGCCAAATGTTCAAGTCTTCAAGATGGTGCAATAAAGAAGATAATTGATTGGTTGGTATGAAGCATGCTATAGCACAGGGTAAGGCAACACAAAGATCGCGAAACCCTATAGTTCAATATAAGCATATGGTTAAAAAAAAGAAAGAAAAAAGAACCATTTCCACAACATATAATACAAGACACATGGTTCTTAAAAGTTAAAGGGTTAAAGCTATAATTCAGTTGTAATAGACTAGCCTAGGGGGTAAGGGTACTTTTGGTAATAACACACTAGTATTATGTTAGCTTGGGGAGTAAGGCAAGTAGACTATAAATAGAGGAGATTAGGGGTAGAAAAAGGAGGAAGAAAATATTAGAGAAGTTTATTTTAGTGGTTTAGTTTGGGAGTGTGACCAAGTCACTCGAGAACTTGCCAACTATCCTTTTATTTTCTATAATTTGCATTTCCATCAATCAAATATCATCATTTTCTTCCTTTATTCTACTGTTCAAGTATTCAGTTTATATATGGTTAACGAGCCATGACTTGGTTTCTCCGAATCTAAATCATAAACAGACCTCATTGAGATTTGAGATCATGATTCCCCCCTCATGGTGCAAAATGAATTAAGGACCTTGCATTTATCATACAGGGAGACAATGGCCAAATTATCTAACTACTATTGAATTCCAAGTTAAAAGTTCAACATAATTCTGAATTTCTGATAACCTAGGATGCAGTTGTGGCTTGCATGAGATATATAGAGAAGAAGAGATACCAAAATAACTAGGGAAGGGATCTGGGATTGCTAGAAAGTGAGGAACTGAAACTGTTTGAAGGTTTTACTGACCCTTAAGAACAATTAAACAGTCAAAAACCTGATATTCATGGTAGGAAGACACAATTTGGTACCTCTCAGCATTCACGATTAAGTCAATGGAAGATAGATCCATGATGTACTGTTAAATGCTCCTTCGAGGAGTGATGAGAAATAAATCACGCAACAATATTTCTCTAGAGCACATACAATGCAGAAGTACGTCCACAAGTTCTCTTCATCCTCTCTCTCTCCCCTTCAGAAATTACACGATTCCCATCTAAAAGAACTATGACAATGCTAAATTCTCCAAATGTGTTCTCCACTCTCTACTATGCTCTTTGGGTACAAGCGGGGTCAAAAAAGTTTGAACAAAAAGAGCACACATCATAGCTCTAGAGCAAAAGAGCTTATTCCAATTAAAGGAAAAACCTCCCTAATTGGCCCCTTCTTGGAGGTTTTTCTCCAAGAGAACCCCCTGTTAAATAAACTGAAAGATTCATCTTTCAATCGTGTCTAGCTGAAGAAAAAAAAAACATGTGGAGACACTTCGAGAACCCCATAATACACCCTCTTATGAGCTTTCACCATCATAATTCTCTTTATTTTCTTTTGCGAGAAGAGCATTTTATTATATTACCTGGTGATACTTAGGGCAAGAAAAACAATAAAAATTGACACCATATAGCCGTACAATTAATCGAGTATTCAAACTAGCTTCCTTGTCTAGTAAAAGGTAAGGCTGTGTACTTATCAACATCCCTACAACCAGCCTACAGTAGCAAAACAACACAAGTATATGTTGTCCATCATATATGTAACTTCTTAACAAGTACATATCTCCAATCAAATTAGTAAAGACTACTAGAATTCTAATTCCACATCATAAACAAACATCATATCTATAATTTCAAAAAAGAATACATGATTCAGGAAGGTAAAGAAACATACACAAGTTGGGCAGCCTTGAGAGCCCTAATAGCATCAGAGGTCCCCATCTGAAACACCACCCGGTCTCGTTCCTCTGGACACGTCCTAAACACCACACTCTGTGTACCTTTCTCAACTAGATCAGTAGTACCCAGATACTCTGACAAACAGAACACATAATCAATTCAACTAATACTACTATAATTTCACAAGTTAACACACATACAGAACATGAGAACAACAACAACAACATAAAAGAGAGTAACAACCATTGACAACACGATCACACTTAATAATCTTATGGTCGATGATTTCCTCTCCATATGTGATATCTGCACCATATTCAGCTGATAATAGCCTCAATGGCAGTGTACCCTGACATCATAATCATCCGTGTATTTCTTATCAGTTATCAACCCACCACTTAAAACATTGAATAGTTCATACCCACAAAAATAAATTTCAAAATTAATCCAACATCGTTAATTATCAGCAGAATTCAAGATAAACTAAGCATTAGGGGAGAAATTAACAAAAAGGCGACTTTTTTTTATTTAGTTGTTATAGTCAAACGAGTAAAAGCATCGAATTAAACGGGCATTGTTAAACATCGCCCCACAATTACTTAAAATCGCCCTGAGACTATTTTATTGGACTGTTTTACCCTTTTTTTTTTTTTTACCACCCGCCATCACCTCCCCACCACCTCCCACTACCCGCCATCACCTCCGTCCTTCTGCCACCCGCCACCTCCATCTGATCTTCTGCGTATGCAAATGGAGTTATTTTCTACAAGCAACATCTGATCTTCTGAGTACCCACCACACAATCGACCAAGAAAAATGGTACAATGAGCCGCAGATGAACCGAGTTTACCTTCTTGTAAACATGCCGCAGATGATCTTCTGAGTACCCATCACCTCCGTCCTTCTGCCACCCGCCACCAACCAGCGTCGAAATTTTTTTTGAACCATGGGGGAAACGTCTCGCCGAGACGATCGCCCCATGGCCCGAACGTCAGGCCTGGACGTTCGAGCCATGGGGCGATCGTCTCGCCTGGACGTTTCACCCATGGCCCGAACGTCCAGGCCCGACGTTCGGGCCATGGGGCGAACGTCCAGGCGAGACGTTCGCCCCCATGGTTAAAAAAAATTCGAGATTTACTGGGCCATGGTTGGCGATGGTTGGCGATGGTGGTGAGAGAAAGGTGCCGGCAGGAGAAAGAAAGGTCGAAGGAGAGAGAAGGCCGGCGAAGGTGAGAGAAAGGCCGCGACGGAGAAAGAAAGGCCGTGAAGGAGAAAGAAAGGTTGACGAAGGTGAGAGAAGGCCGGCGAAGGAGAGAGAAAGGCCGACGAAAGTGAGAGGAGGTCGGCGAAGGAGAGAGAAAGGTTGCTGGTGGGGGATGGCAGGAGGTGAGGGTGGTGGTGTTGGATCTGAAATTTGAGGTGAAAAGGTTACCAATGTAATTTTAATTGTTTTGTGGGCGATTTTAAGTAATTGTGGGGGCGAGGTTTAGAAGTTCAGAATTAAAGATAAGAGGAGAGAGAGGGCTTACCACTCGAACCATAGGAGCGAGGATGAGCTTGTTGTGGTAGTCCATCTTCGGCGGTTACAACGGCGGCTATTTTGTTCAAGGGAATTGTGCGCCTAAACTGGTATTGATGTTCTGCAACTGCAAGAACTGAATGGGCCTTGTATGGAGTTTAAGACTTGGAACAATTCTAGTGTTAAAGCCCCATTTGGGTGTTTGGGACATGGTTCAAAGTTCAAAACTTTCGCGTTTTAAGTTCCGTTTGGTAGTGTGTAAAATGTTTTCAATGAAAATGAGTTTTTTTTTTTTTTTCGTTGTTTGGTATGATAAGAGGTGTAAAACAAGTTTTTCACTAAGGCTCCGTTTGGTAAGGCGTAAAACATTTTCAGTGTAAAATGATTTTCATGGAAAACAATTTACAATGGAAAACAAAATTCCAAAATTAATTTTCCGTTGTTTGGTTCGATGTAAAAAAAATGATGAAATGAAAGGAAAATGAAAGTGAAAGTAAGGAGGTAGTGAGAGGAGTGTACAAGAGAGACAAGGAAAATAGTTTTCCCTTCATTTTGAAAGGAAAATGGTTTTCCATCATTGGGAGAGTAATTTTACCCCAAGAGAAAATGGTTTTACACTCTTTTGCAACCAAACAATGTAAAACTAAAAATAGAGGAAAATAGTTTTCCGGGAAAACATTTTACGCCCTACCAAATGGAGCCTAAATGAGCTTTAGGTGAAAATTATTTTATCCTTGAAGAAAGAAGGGAAAACACATTTTTCCTCTCTTCTCCTTAGCAACATTTTACTTTCCTCTTATCCATCCTCTTCCTTCCCCTTCTATTTCTCTTTTTTCTATAACTTTTTTTATATTGAACCAAACAAAAAGAAATTAGCTTCACAATTGGAGTTTTCATGTAAAATGTTTTACATGAAACTTCATTTTACCTTGAAAATGTTTTACATGCAATTAAACGAATAATTACTATGAATATAATTAGGAATGACAATTGGTCGAATCGAATTAGATTCTATGAATTTCATGCTCAACCGATTTATTCAGATTTTGTTTAGATTAGATCAAATTTAGACTTAAAGTTTAGATTCAAACTTTTTTTAATCAATAAAGATCATAAAATCAAAGTATTAGAAATTAATTATACTATATTTTACTTTTATTTTAAAATTACAAATACAATTGTTGTTGATTGTGTCTATAAGTTGGCGAGGGGCAGTAATAATCGAATTTCGGTCCAATTTGATAGATTATACATAGGCTCCATCTCTAAAAAGATTCGAATAGGATTTTCAAGTTTTCAAGTTTAAATCGATTTTTTTGGTCGAATCGAATTAGCAACTGATTGTATTACCGCGTAATTTAATCACATATGGGATAATGGACTACTATAAAAATAAAAGTTTCTTTTAACCCCACTATTGAGTACTTTATTGAAACATACTTTTACCAATATATTTTACAATATGAAATTGTAGGATTAATTATTTGTATTGAATGTATTGATGTCCTTTGTTAGAATCTATTTAACCGAGTTGGAGAATTATCGGTCAATTTTATTAAACAAAAACACATCAGCGTCAACATTCTCCTCCCGTTTTCTTTTTTTGATTTGATTTGTTTTCTTGTTTTGGTGTGATCAAAATCAAACATATTGATTTTCAACCCAACCATTTATGAATTTATCTGGTAGATTATGACATTTTCAACAAGGCTTCAACCTCTAAGTTGAAATGTCATTAAAGTTGGAGACTAAAATACAACATAGTTTTTATGGCCGCCGTCGCCCGAAAGACACAATATAATATGGACTCTCTAAATATTCACAACATATATAATACTTTCTGTGTTTTTTCATAATTATAATATTTTGACTTTTATGTTATTAGTTCATATACTAAATCTTTAATTTATTAGGTGTAGTTTAACTTTTGTATTATTTATATAACAGAATTGACTGGAATTCCTTTGCTAATATATAAAATGAATCTTAATTTGTAAGTTGCTTTGGTTAATCTCTACCTTTGTCCATAACATATAAAAAGTTTATGATTTTTATTGATAGATAATTATATATATTAGATGTTAAAATAGTGTGTTAGTAAACGTGAAAGTCAAGACGTTACAACTAACAAAAGATGAAGGAAGTACTAACAATTTGAAGATGTTAAGTGATGCTCTTATGCTCTTGAAAGGCGGAAGTGGGCACAATGCCATAAACTATGACACGGGTGCACGCAGCACCACCAACTTTGACTAGTAGCCAAAACATCTCAATCTATTGATCTGGACGTGAGGAGTATCATAAATGACGTTTGAGCTAACTTTTCTTGCCAACGACGGAAAAAATGTGTTAAGTTTTTTCTTCTTTTCTTTCACTTTATCATATTTTTTTCATTGATTAGAAGCCTGAGTCACATGAACATATATCGAGAAAATTTAGATTTGGCGTTGTTATGACACTCATTGCACCCATGTCAATAGTTTGTGATATTTTGGCTATTAGTCAAAGTCCGTTGGGTGCACCACCCACGCCATAATTTGTTGTATTCAAGCCCATGTTGCAATGCCCTCATGAAATCCCCTCCATACGGAGCTTAATAACTGAAGAATATGAATAGTAATCTGACGTTATTATTTTTCATAAACATATCGCTTTATAAATGTTGTACTAGTTCTTTTGCCTGAGCGATTCCTCATGTTATTATTCTTAATATAAATTTCATAATTTATTTTGCTATTTTTCGTATTTTTTGTCCATTAAGAAATTGAAAAAATTACGTCATGATGTGATAAATAAAAAAAATTGAAAGGTTTGAGTTTGAAAATAAAACCTTAAAATGAATCGTGGTAGGAGAATATGACATCAGTAGTCTCTTGTTAGTTACGTAATAAGAAAGTTAGATATGTATATATTTGTTTAAATCTTTTTAGTTCAGTATAATTATTAAAAGACTTTATCATATTTTATTTTAAACATTAGACAATAAAGTCATAGTGTATTGATGGTTAAGCTATTACTTTTCATTTCAAAGATCACGTGTTCAATACTTTGCAGTTACACATTTTTTTAAAGTGAGGAGTACACATTGACATATATAAAACACTTGTATCAGAAACTTGAGTAGAGTGCCACTTGACACATATGCTTAGGCCCGGGCTACTCCCCGGGTAAGAAAAAAAATCATTTATTAATATAATACTTTATGATAATAACACTAAATACAACTTAGTCTAGTGGTTAAGACTTTAGTATATATACTTGAGATCTTGGGATCGAACCTTATACTATGCAATTTCTAAATTTTTTTATTGTACATGGATTACAAGAACTAAAACTCCCTAGGGAGAGCACATTGTGGCACAGTTTCTTATTTATGCACGCCTTTTAATATATTTATATAGATTCCTAAAGTATTTTCATTAAACCCCTTTTATCTTGGTTGCCCCTCTCTCACTCTCCTCATGTGTCCCTACTCTCGTGGTTCACCTATGGTAGGGCGCAAGGGAGGAGGATTCCGGTGGATAGGATGTAGGGCATATGGGTGGAGGGGGGGGGGGGTGGAGAATTCTGGGGGGTAGGGCGTGGGGGTGTGGGAGGAGGAGAAACAAAAAAGTCGATGTTTTTGGCGGAAAAATAAGTCAACATCGGAAAGTTGACAATTTGGCTGAAAAATCGTAATGTGATGTTAAGTTGCCAACGAAAGTATTTTAATTGGTCCTTCCCTCCAAAAAAAAATTAAAGTGGTGTTTCCCCACAAAAACCCTATTTTAGTTGGTCCTTCCCCATAAAAAAACCCTAATAATTACCTGCACAAATACTTGCTATTTGTTTTAATGGCACAACATACCTAGTTGACGTGCTTTGTGTAGAGAAAACATTTCTTATACCTTCCTAACATTACCAATTTCTTGCACAAATAAAAGAAGTGAAAGTAATAATACAACTCATTCTCTAAGGGAGTCCTCGCATTATATATACTAGTACCTGTGTATCTTTTTTGGTGTAACATTTGTTGTTTACATTTGTCGAGATGATTCTTTAAATGTTAATATCTCTTATTGAGTATAAGTCAAAACTATAAAAATTTGATATTTGAAATCCCCGCATTGAGACGAATCTAACAAGACCCCACTTGACTATAGAAAAACCATGAGGTTGTTTCATACAAAATTCATCAATTAGATAATATAACGTAAAACGAGAAGGGCTATTGGGCGGTACGAATGCATTAGGCATTTATTACTCAGACGACAAGGGCAAAATGCATGTGCAACGATGCACACGACACTGATGCAGGAGATAGAACAACATAGCAGGCGATAAGGGAGGAGTCACATATTCAAATAAAACCACAATAGGTACATGAGACGTGGGTGCAGACACGAGTTAGGAGGGGAGGGGAGTCGCACACATTTGACACGCTAGGAGGGTCATTAACCATGAGAGACACAACAGGCACACAAGCAACATAGGTCAAAGTCCACGGTAAATCGAGTCGGGAGGGGTATAAATCATTCTCTAAATGGGACATGGATGGATGCAACTAGGGGTGTTAACGAGCCGAACCAAGACCGAATATGTCCGAGCTCGGCTCGGCTCGGCTCGAGAATGGTTGAGGTCAAGCTCGGCTCGAGCTCGAAGCTCGTCGAGCTCAAAAATTCAGGCTCGGCTCGGGCTCGAAAAAATCAAACCCAAGTTCAGCTCGAGGCTCGGCTCGAGAACCCAAAACTATAAACAATAAAAAAGGTTCCAGCTTAACCCATATTTAACCGACTTTGATATGATGCATATCATATGCATATAGCCCAATTATATATTGTCAAACTTTTAACAAAAATGGAAGTCAGGCTCATAAGCATTCAATATATAAGCCCAACATCCATAACTCCATCCAACTCCATACAAGTATTTTAAATACATCAACCCCTTGTAGACTTTGCTTCGTCTCCGATGTGGGAGTTTTACAATCACAACAAGGTTGTTAGCTGGCGATGCAGTTTTTAGAGGTTATTGTTATATTACTTCCTCTAGATGTGGGATATATAAGTATATACCGAAGAAGAGGAGTGTATCAACTATCTATTGCTTGTTCTAATAAATTTGCAAAATGTTTCTGGCCTCAATTAAATTATAGTATTAGAATTAGTTTTCTATTTACAAATGGAGGACTTGATATAAAATCCAACATTGTAAATAACACAAATCAAACAAGAAGTAGAAGTAAAGATTTAAAGAGTAATGAAATTATATAGGAAAAACAAGGTTGGTGTATACTTTCTCTATCGATGTGGGACATTACTACTTTACATAAAACTATCTAAAATATTTTCGAGCTTGTTCACGAACTTTCGAGCCGAACTTAAGGAGGCTCAGGCTCGGCTCGTTAAGGTCTCGAGCCGATCCCGAACTCGAGTCGAACCCTCTCGAGTCGAGCTTTGACCGAGCTTTGACCGAGCCGAACTCGAATAGTTTGCGAGCCACCCTGGCTCATTAACACCCCTAGATGCAACGGAACAAGACTCCAATAAAGTATATTTTTCATCTTATGAGACAACATGATATACGCACGTGATGTGCTCTTCACGTCTATCGGGAAGCAAATAGAGCGGCAGACAAGATAGTTAATGTCGGCCATTTAGTTGAGTCTCAGTTTAAGATAGAAAGTTGTATACATTATGCTGTTTATTCTGTCCTTGTAAATAATAAGGTTGGAGCTCCACTCGTGCGAAGGGTCTCCTAACCATCATTTAATTGTTTCATCCATTTACTTTATCAAATACTTCAATTTAATTGGTTAAATAAGTGATCCCAACTTTTTCTCTATAGGCTTCTTGATATTCCAAACTCTTTCTCACTTTCACGCCCCCTAGTCCTCTCCTCTTGACTCCACTATTCACCCACTTTTTCTATGTGTCATTTATTAAAAAAATGGTATATACTTCCTCTGTTTCTAAATAAGTGCAACATTTCTTGTTTTCACGTTTGCCAATGCATTATTCTAACCATTAATATATTCAATTATCAATAAGTAAAAATTATAAAAAGTTGATATTAAAAAAATTCACATTCAGACGAATCTAACAAGATCCCACATGACTATATTTTTCCTAAACCATAAATCACCAAAGCTAATTAAAGTTTAAACTGTGAATAGTAAACACTATGCAAATGTTGCACTTATTTAGAAACGGAGGAAGTATATATATATATATATATGTATATTCTGCCCAAACCACAAATTTGTAAAGATTCGAGTATGTGACAGTACACTTGGTTTTCCATGCTAGAAGCCTAGAACCGACCTCTTATAAGTTATACTACTCAACTTCTATTTATCGCCCAACAATTACTTAAAATCGCCACCAAAACAATTGAAATTACATTTATAACCTTTTCTTTCCTTTTCCTTCCTTTTCCTTCAACCACCACCATCCACCTCCTGCCACCATCACTCCCATTGCCACAGCCACCCACCACCAACACACACACCAAAAATTACGAATTTCTCAAAATTATCTCTCCACCATTCCATCCATGTTGAACATCATCACACTGTCTTCACCCCCCAGCAAACCCATCTCAAACAAAAACCCATCTCACGAACAAAATTTACAATCCCAAATTTCTGTCTTCTCCCCCAACAAACCCATCTCAAATTGCACAACCATCAAATTGAGAAAGTGCAAAATTATGTAGATCTGTTGATCTGTTTGATGATGTTCAATTATGATGGAGTAGAAGAGAGAGAATAAAGAGGAAGGAGATGAAACACACCACACAACCACCTCTCGATTTTTTTTATTAAGGGTACATGGGTGATGATCTGAGCCTTTCTCTCACCTCCTGCCAGTCATTCTCTCTCTCTCACCACCGTTGCCAACCATGGCCAAATCTCTCGAAGCTCACATCTTTCGAACACCATGGCTATAAATCTCGAATATTTTTTTTTGGAATTTGGGGCGAACGTATCGCCTGGACGTTCGCCCCATGGTTCGGGCCATGGGGCGAACGTCCAGGCGATACGTTCGCCCCCAAAATCCAAAAAAAAATCGATTTTGTTGGTAGGTGGGCGATGATGGAGGTGGCGGGTGGCAGTAGGACGTAGGTGGGAGGTGGTGGTGGGGTGGGTGGTGAAAAAAAGTAGAAAGGTAAAACAGTCCAATAAAATAATACAGGTACGATTTTAAGTAATTTCAAGACGATGTTTAACAACCCTCGTAAGCTATAACAACTTAACAAGAGGCCTATTAGCCCGGCCAGACACAATTCGGTGCCCAGTTCTACCTCACACAGTCAGTCACACGCATGAAAAATAAAATGCTTAGCTTCTTGACATATTAGCGTTGACAAAGCTTATATGTGATTAGCTAGCCTTAAAAGTTGCTTCCACGATGGTGTTAAGAGTAATGCTGTCATATTCTTTCAGAAAGGACAAACCACAAATCTAGTACAGAAAGCTTTAGTTGCTGCTTATGTGGGTGATTTAATTTGGTATCCTTCACCGCCAATTCCTCCAAATTTGACGTGGATTTGAGTCCTTATCGTGTGAACTAATCAACCCTTCTTATCTCTAAAATCTTGATGTATGTTTTACGAATTGTTTATTCATGGAACAGAATTAAATTTAAGAGTGCTACACTAATTCTTGTTTGAATAACAAATTAACAATATAATTAATCTCTATTTAATCTAATAATACATTATATTGCCAATCAAAAGAACACGTGTTGTCACATGAAAAATATCATGTAAATGAAGATATTCAAGTCAATAATTCGTGATTGGTGAGTTTATTTTTATATTTTTCTTTTTGGTAATAGGATTAGTGGGTTGTAACTTGTAAGTTGTAACTCGTTCATATGATCGTGGATTTATTTTGTAAATTGTCAACAACAGGTACCTAGGGGTGGAGTTGACTTTGCAACCCTTTGCGTCAAGCTTGAGTGTTGTGATTTTGTAATCAAATGGGAAAACTTCCTTTTTGACTCACCGTACAAGCAATTCTTGATTCTAGGTATTTTGTAAAGGAAGATCACTTGCCCCACTTTAATAGGAAGTTGCGGAAATTTATGTTTGCCAAATTGATAGGGGACGATAAGTTGTAAATTATAGCCTGTTTGACATTGATGCTGGAATTACTCGATTCCACAATTTCAACTAGGAAGTTGCGAGTATTAGAACCGCTAGTTTTGCCAAACAAGTCCACAATAATAGAAAATTTAGGTAGAGTTTTGTAAGAAAAGTTTCAATATCAATGATAATGGATTCCTGAAAAACCATTAATACTTAATGTCATCTCTAAATTGCTAATGGATAATTATATCAGAAATAACAATAAGAAATGTCTAAATTTGATGATAGATTAAAATTTACATAGACATTCACTAGAATATTTATTACACACGGGCACGACGAATGATAAGTCATTTTTATATATAGTTTTTAGGTGCGTTTTAGAACATTTAATTTCATATTTAGGTTCATTGTTGCATTATATTCTTAAGTTATGCTTTTCTACTCCTATTTTGTATGTTTTCTTGTTTTTGATGAATTTCAGGCATTGAGGACGTATTTGGAGTATGATTAGCTAAACTTGAGGATTAGGAGCACTTGAAAAGAAGCTACAATGTATAAGGATCGTCATAGATATTTTATAGTACGAGTTTGAGTGAAAACGAAGCGGGAAATCATTAGAAGAAATGTGAAAAAGATTCGTGTCTACTCTTCTGATCATAACTTTTGACGTGCTTATTAAAATTGAGTAATTCCAGCATATCTGAAAACTAGACTTGAAGAGATTTATCAATGATAGGTGGCATTCCCCGAGGAGACTTTTATTCAAGGATTTATGCCTTCCGGAAGATTGCACTGTTTCTTCTTGAATCTGCCACACATACGCGCGGATCACTATCCGCCCATTTTATGATATATTCGAGACTTTCATTATCTTGTAAAGTACTTTTCTAGTCATATTAGGTTATTGAATATTATTCAGATTAGGTTTTCCTCTTTTCCCTTCTCCTCCCTTTACACGTAATTTTCATATTCTTAGTTTTAGTTTAGTTTTCTCCTCTTTTTCTCTCTAGTTTTTAGTTGTAAATTAAACCCTAGTTTTTATTCTTCTTCGTTAATTCATGAGTTTCATTAGTTTTTTTTCCTTGATTTCTTTGATTATGCTTTTCTTTGTAGTTTTAGATTTCATTATTTATTTCATGATAGAGTAGTTTTTATTTCTAGGGTTTGGGAATCCATGTTTATATGATATGATTATTAATTGATATTTATTCATGGCTTGATTAGTTATTGATTTTTCTAATTGATTAGTGTTTTAATTGTTAATCTTGCAATTTGATTAAATATTGCTAATATCGAGTCATAGATCGAGAGATTATACTATTTAGAGGCTTATCTACAATTGAAATCTGATTATGTTAAGCGACCGTACTAGCATATGTTGATTTGAGAGCGTTAAGACCCAACCGTAGGATTAACTTGTGTTAGATATCTGATTAATTAAACTATTGATGATATTTTGATAAACTATAGTTATAAACATGGTGAACCATTACCCTAAATCCTTTTTTGTTTGATTAGTTTAGAACTTTAATTCAAATATTTGTGATCTTGTTTAGTTTCTTTATACCTTAGAAACTATAGATTAAAACGATCATCTCTCTTTGGATTCAACCCTGCTTACCCTACTACATTTTTAGAAGGTTTTGCATGAATTATTTTTGACAGGTGTACGACAGCCTATCAGCAGACTATAGTTTTTTTCTCTTCTCTCTCCTCTCTCCTGCTCAAGAAATACCAAATCCTTCCTCGTTGGTGACTTGGGTAAGGCTTTCCCTACCACAAGTTGCTGGTGAGCCCTTGTTCCCCCTTTTTACTTCCACCGGCACCACCTAAACTCACCGGAGTCCGGTCGCCGATGAAGTTACGTGGTTGTTGTTAGTTATTTTTCTTTCTCGTATTTTGGTAGCTTTTTTACAATAATTTCCTCCATTGGTTTGATTGTTTCATGGCTCTCTTCCATCATCTTTTGCAGGTTCTTCTCTCCCATCATGTGTGGTTGTTTTCTCCCATCTTTTGTGTGTTTTTTTTCTCTCAATTGTTGTTGGGTTGCCTTATCTCACTCCAGTGGAGAGCTCAAATGACGGCCAGGATGGCAGATCTAGGGTTTCAATTTTTTTCTCTCCTTCAATGCAATTCAGGAGGTGACTGCAGTTGGAAAAGATGCATCGACATCGAAAAAAATCACTTGGTGGTTCTGCAGCTGGGCGGAAGCGACGTAATTAATGTTGTAGGAGTTAAAATTCTTATTGATGTTCTAGATCTAATATCTTGTTCTTGTAAGTATCGTTTGGCTTATTATCTATATTAACTGTGTTGCCTTTTAATCATAAAAAAAACTTTATTACACATGGGCACATCTTAAATTTGGAGATGGTACGTTAGTTGGTAAGCTGAGTGGGGAGCTCCAAATAAACCAAAAACAACCTTCTATGTACTATGGTCACAATTCACCCTATGATAAGAGGAATCCCTTTGTTAACTTTGAACTTAATTTATCTAAACTTATTAGCTAGGAACAAAGAAATTAGATTTAGATAAAATATAGTCGATGAAAGTTAATGAATTGGTGGACATCATAAAATTCAGAAGACAGTCCTTTGTAATACGTACTATATATTCCCATGGTGTTGATGTATATGCTTATATATATGAAGGTATTATCACCAATGAAAGGCTTACTTGTTTAATTTATAAGTAATCAGAACATTGTCTTATCTTCTTAACGTAAGATTCATATATGTATGGACTATTGTTGGTTGGAATTATTTTAAACTAGTTTTTATATGCACGCGATGCGTGCGAAGATACGTAGAAAATTAATTTCTTTTAGGAGATGAAGAAAATTAAATTAATTATTAATTATTTCTAATATTTTTTGTAATATTTTTTTTATTTTTTAAATTAATTAAGTAGTTTTATTTTTTATTTTTTCATTAAAGTAAGTAGTTAGAATAGAGATGTTATGAGGGTAAAATGAGATTTCTAATATTTTGGTGTCCTACCCCACTTCCCATATAGAATAGAGATGAGTTGTTTGATAGATAATATATTGACTTGCGTGCTATGTTTAAAAGAGATCTCAGAAGCAGCCCATACATGAAAGATGGTTTATTACCAATTTACCATGAATTGTTGTTGATATGTCTTACATATTTTCATTATAGAGATGGCTTTATAGCACGATACAAAATGATGATTTTGTTGGGGATTATATATATTTATTAATTATTTCCCATATTAGAAAACAAGATAATATTACTTTGAAAATTACATCCTCTAACTACACATATTAAACGTCAGGCATTTCTTCTATTATTTGACTTTAATCATCTAATAAAGTCGGCTTTTTTCAATTGACCACCTTATGACCATTTAGCTTTTTCTAAAGTCGTACTACCTTATATGCCTCTTTTTGTTTTAGATTATCATCAAATGACAAATTTCGTGAGGAAAAGATATGGAATATTAGCAGGATGAGGGTGTGAATTGGGAGGATGAAAAGTGAGAGGTGGGTGGTTGGTTTGATTATTTGACGCTCGATATTAATAATGTGATTGATTATTTCTATTGAATATTTGAAATAAGATAGTCATATATTTATATTAGATATTCAATTTTCAATATCAGATAATTAAAACTTACGTTTGATAAATTAAAAGTTCATTTCGATCAACTAATGAAAAGTCTACAAATATTCAAAGTAGTTTGTCTTGTAAGAGACAACCTACTTTTAAATTAAATTAAGCAATGATAAGCCCAATATTTAGAAGAGAATTAACCCAATAGTGACTAGGTTAATTTCTTTTGATGACTAATTTAATCCATTTAGTAACTAGGTCTATTTTTATACTAAAACTAGTTTAATTTAGGCTCAGGCTATGTACCGGGTAAGGAAAAATTTCATTATCAATATTGTACTTTAAAATGATAACACTAAATACAACTTGCTATAGTGGTTAAAACTTTAGTATATGAACTTGAGGTCACATGATCGAAACCTATATTATGCAATTTCTAATTTTTTTTATTGTACATGGATTACATGAACTAACAATCCCTTAGGGAGAGCGACATGTATCATTGTTCCTTGTTTAGGAACGCCTTTTAATATATTTACTACTATTTAGGTCTGGGCATTGCCCCGGGTTGGTATCGTTTTCCAAATTTGATATGCATTTGTTTCCATTCCCATTAAAATATATTAAAGAAAACTCAACATTTAAAAGGTATAAATATGATAATGTGAACACTTAAAGCCTGATTAAAAGTTGGTTGAGATGATAATTTTGTCATGTATAATAACAAGAGGCCGGTCACAAGTTCAAAATCTTATTACAAACTAATTTTACTTTTGTTAAATGACATGACTTATGTACACATTGGACAATTCTAATGGAGTAATAGAGGTGGCACGAGACGTGTATACATTGTCACACACGCCTTTTAATATATTTGTATAGATATAAATTAGACGGTATCTTTTAATAATTTTTGCAAACTAAAATATATGCTCACCTCCTCATTAAGAGAGAACGATGAATCATAAGTGATTCACAACCCAATTTACAACGACTTTATAACAATTCAAAGGACAAAATCACACTTAAAAACCGTGTTTTTAATTCAAACTCCAATAAATAATAATGTAAAGCCTATTTTGGACTTTTTCTCATCAATTCATGGAGGAGCTGGAGATTATGTATCATGGATAAGGATTCAACCATGGGTTCATCTAACTAACCATAGTTAAAAAAAGGACCCACCAAGCATGGCCCATTATTCCATTAAACGGGAAGACATCACTATAAAAGGAAGGCCTTGCCTATTTCAACACTCATCCTTCTCCTCATTTCTTTGATACTCCATAATCTCTTCGTTTTTAAGCTTCATTCTTCCCCCCATTCATTAATTATTCTCTCTTTATTTCTCATTGGAGATTAATAATTAATCTCAATATTTGTCAGGTATGTCTTAAATGTATTATCTTTTCATAATATTCGTCTCGTCTTGGCTCTTGCCACCTGGTGTCATTGTACATATCTCACATTCTCCTATATCATGTGCTTAGGTCGAGAATGTGAGAAAATGTAAATTACTTTTTAAATGTCGAGAATGTGAGAGAATGTAAATTACATCTACGTGTAGAATGAAAATTGAACTTTTTTCTCTTGTTATACTAACTTTTTTGACACGTAATTTAGAAATACCAATCAATAGTTTGTTTGTCTTAAAAATTTATTCTAATGTACCTACGTCTAAGGGATGTGAAAAGATAGCAACACGCTTAGCCAATGAATTCAATGTTACACCATCTCAAATTGTTAGCGGTGTTATCTTGTCACAATCCTCTAGAATAAGAATAATGTAAAAAAATAAAACCAAAATTAGGAAGCAAATTTTCAATTAACTTATCTTGAAAGTAAGACCACATCAACAATTTTATCTTTTTGAGGACCTTTTAGTATTTGGATCCATATAAGTCACGAAGGCAGTATAAAGAAGGGGAGAGGAGATTTGAACCTGTGATTTATTGTTCACAGCACTTTAATCTTAACAATTAGCGCAAGACATTTGGTATGTGATTATATGGTGATTAATGTAATTTTTTTGGTGTCATTATAGAGCAATGGAAAAGGAAAACGGAAACTTGAACGTGGGAATGCAAGGGAATGGGTTGAAGAAGATACAAACAACTGAAAATGGAAATGGGAATGGGAATGGAAAAGGTAAGAATGGGAATGGAATATGTCATGATGATAGTTCTTTGCCGGTAAAAGCTCAAACAATAGACGAACTTCATTCCCTTCAAAAGAAGAGATCGGCGCCTACAACACCAAGCAAAGGTTTTCAACTTGGTCCAACTTTTGCCACCTTGTCCGAAGAGGAACGCCAAATACAACAACTTCAATCCATTAGGTAATTTTATTTTTTACGTTTCTTATCTATAATTTTTATTTATAGTATTTTATCTGTTTCATTTTAAATGCAATAAAGGGGTATTATTATTTGTAGATATAAAATATTCATTTATTGTATTGAAAACGAAATGGAGGAAGTATTAAATCTGTCAGGCTGCCACGTCAAGCAATTTCTTATACTTGGAACGTCATTTTTAGGAAATTTTTTAAATGGACCTGGTGTAAAGTGTAGACCTAATGCTAACATGTGTAATAATAGGTCGGAATTGATGACTATATGAAAAAAAAGATTATTATGTAAAAATACAATAAATGTGAAAGAAAAGTAATTATATATTTTAAAAATGTGACTATATTTGAGGAAGAAAAGATCAGTAGAGTAGATTACTGATAATAAAGTAATTTTAGGTAAGGTGCATAGTAATACAAATGTCTTAAAAAAAAAATTACTTCCTTTGTTTAATAAAATACTTGCATATTTTAAAGTTGGTTTTTATATTTTTTTATTTGTAAATTTGGATTTATTTTATTATTATATTTATAGTGTTACTTTCTAAAATAATTTTATGAAACATTTTTTTATATGATTAGTAGGTAATTTGAGAGTTGATATTTAATGGTATATATACCATTTTATTTTATCTACATATCTGTGTTTATAGCTCCCTAAATACCATAGACAACATATATATTTTGATCATTTAATAGCAAAAATCACAATAAACACTATTTATTGTATCCAAAGTAATAAACTTTTATGAGAAGGGAAAGCATTTTTTTTTTTTTAAAAGGAAGTAAAAGTTACTTGAACTAACCTAAAAAAAGTCAAAAAAATTGGGAGAAGAAAGATCCAAAACATAGAATACATCTTACAGAAGTTTTTGGGGTCCATCTGGACGTGGCGCATCGGTGGATATAAAGATTAAGATGGTTGAAACTGAAATAAAACGTGGCACATATTCAGGGTGGGCCAAAACAGAGGCCCACATGGTTTATGGCTAATTAACGCGAGAAAACGAGTACTCCTTCCGTTCCATAATATAAAGTTTTTTTTTTATACGGTCTTCAAGACGTAACTTTGACCTTTATTATCTTCAATTCTGTATTAATAAAAAAAATATAAAAAAGTTGATATCATGAAACTACACATCGAGACGGATGTAACAAGATTACACATGAATACGTTTTTTATATACACAACTGAGAATATTCGATCAAAAATTTTAAAGTTTGACCCCACCAAAAATGAAGTAGGCATTATATTATGGGACGGAGGGGGTAATATTTTATGGAAAAAGCTAAATGCAGCCCTAAGGGTTGCATATAAGAAGTTAAAAATGGAAAAAACAAGCATTAACTAATCATTTATTACATAGATTTAATGCAAACTTTTGTCATGAATTTACAACTAAATTCCATTTTTAGCAATGTATTTATGTCTTATATGCAGCCCTTAGGGCTGCATATAGCATAACCCTTTTTTTATTTAGGGTAATGGTAAAAGAGAGTGGACACCAAGTCCCCCACTCTTTCTTTTAAAATTTTCTTAATATATAAGAAAAAATATAGTCATGTCGGGTCTTGTTTGATTTGTCTCAATTAGTACTTTGATATTATCAATTTTTTTTATAATTTTCACAAGTACATAATTATATATATATATTTATAATCAATTATGTACATTGACAAATATGCAAGTCAAACTAGGAACATCAATAAGGAACGAACGGAGTAGTTGCTATATTAATGGTGTAATTAAACTAAAGATGCGTAGATGTGGAATGAGGTGCTATATGGTAAGAAGTTGTTTAGTTATATGTAAATCAAGGTTCGTTCGTTATCGATTTATTTTTGAATTTTTCGGTTCTTTTAGAACTAAAAAGATATTTATGAAAGAAAGAAAAAATTGATTCTAATTTTCTATTACCTTTCTAAGAATGAACATGAATAATTTAAGTATGACATATTTCAAATTAATTATACACCTACACTATTCGACTTAACCAATTTTAAAACCCAAAACGGAAAACTAACAACAATATCGAACGAACCCTTAAAGTTATCTCGGGCTAACATTGATGAAGTTGCTCATCAGAAACAACGTAGGCAGCAGAAGCAAGGGAAGGTCATCAAGAGTAAACCCTATATTTTTGGACACCACATCTTCCTCTGTTGTCCTTGAAACCCAAGAACTTTCTTCCACAAATGTGACCACAATAGATCACGTGGAAACTACATTGTCCAAAAAAACCATGAATTGTTTAGGCATGAATTGCTGCTATTGTGCTCAAAAGGACTCATTAAGTAGTGATTCTGCCCATTCAAAGTTGTCCCAACCCATTTGGCGCAAATGGGTTTCATGCTTCAATTATGAAAGTCTTGAAAATCACAATGATTCAGCAAACAAAGGATTGAATAGAGTTGATGATCATCAACTGATGGAAGAGTGTGCTAGGAAGATTGAGGCTTTGGCAACATCATCCACACAACAAAAGGATTCTTTATTGTCTATAAGGTGTTCATTTCTTATTACTTCTCTTGTCAACTTTAGGCACTAGTTAGTTGGCAAAGCAACTTTAGCGGTTAGAATTAAAGGTGGCATTTTCCCGTCTTAATGGGCCGATGGCATTGGATGACATCACCTGTTACGGCTCATTTTATAGTCGTTAATAAATCGTGGTAATGGGAGTGGATTTTCAATCTAATATTACAATAGATAAGCACTCTTAAAATTTCCACGGAGAGGCAATTTCAACTCCTAATTTTGTGTTTTTTCTATGATGAAGCTATCTCACCCCTATAATTTTCCTTACCACTCATTATCACCTACAAGGTGGTATTGGATGGAAAAGAAAATTTTAGAAGAAAAGTAGACATTTCGGGATAAATTAGCATTACTATGGCAATGAACAATATTTTTCTTCACAAATTTACATACAAATGTATTCTCATTACCACTATTTATAACCAAATATCAAATGTACCGTTAAGGTCTTGCCCACCAATCACCACCTGTAGTCTATAGATTAAGTTGTTAAGGTCCTATGAACGACTCACGTGTGAAGGTAAGTGTTGTCCCATATTGAACATAAGGACAAAAATAAACCATTTTATTATACCTTGAGGAGTTACTCCTCCATATTACCGATTAGTTTTTGAATGGATACTCCTTTGAACTTATAAGTTGCAAAATTCTTCTCCGTCAAGAGGTGCGGCTGCCATGTAATCGCCATCATTGATGGTCCCTTTTTATAACAACTTTATTTATTCTTTATAGTCTAACTAACTTTTTAGTATTTACACGTCAATCAATAAAATTGATGCTTATTTTTTACTTAATATTTTCATTTTAAAGGATTGTATATATCATTTTCAAAAAATGTATATGTTTTCGGAATTAAACTTTGTCGACCTATTGGATAACCCATTCATAGGCAAAAATAATGGAATTGTTGCTGAAAATATGTTATTGATACACTACCAAGTACCAATGAATAAATGTAGTCTCTTCTTAGTTCTTAGTCTAGTACTTTAGGACAGAAGATGCTACATTTGTGTTGTAATTTACCCATTAATTTTTTTTGTTATTCAGTTCGACTTTAACTTTTGTAAATTTTACTAATTTCTAGTCATTAATTTACTCACTTTGGAGCTTTATTTCTCTAGTCTCTCGTTGATTAATTGCTTGTCTAACTTGATGTATGTTTTGAATGTGACTATATGGCTTTTATAAAACAAAAATAGTGCGTCGTTGGCATCTTCGGCAAGAGAAACAGGGCCAAAGGTTGTAAGAGGAGACCCATCAAAACCTCTTAAACACGTCCATCATCACCACCCGGTTGTTCCTACCATTAGCGTTAGTGATAGCGCTCTCAAATTTACTCATGTCCTCTACAATCTTTCTCCTGCTGGTAATATTTTTTCCCAACTCTATATACTATTTAAACATCTACAATTTTCAACTTCGGTTATTCTAGTATTGTCTAAGTAGTTGTTTGGTTGAATATAAAACGCCATATTTGATTTTCAAGAATTTTTTTACAATGACTACGGTAAAATTATAGCCACCATAACTTGTGTAATATGGATTATTCATTTCTAGTTTTAGATTAATTCATTAAATTGAATTTATATTTAAATTATAATTAAAAATTTATACATTAATAAATGTTTATATATTAATTGGCTTTATATTTCTCAATTTTTTGTTAAAAAAATTCTAAACGATAGAAAGAATCATTACTCCAAAAGGAAGAAATAACTTTTTCTCCAATTTTATGTGTTTTTAAGGTTCACTTAGATCAATAGATAATATTTATCTATAAAAATAAGATTTTGTCTTGTAAGACCGTCTATTTTTAAATTAATATTAGACAATGGTAAGCTCAATATTCAAAACAAAATTAACCCAATAGTAATTAAATTAATTTCTTTTGTTGATTAGTTTAATCTATTTAGTGACTAGATCTACTTTTATGTTAAAATTAGACCATCTCCTTTAATAATATTTGTAAAAATAAAGTGTTAAGATTTCAAACATAGCCACTAAATAATGATACGATACTTTATGCGAAGTGTAATATTTTGTCTTATTTATCTCGAGTAGTAAAACTCTCGGAATTTTCACTGGTCTTAGATAACTAACTCCCTCTATTTTCTATGTTGTGAGAAGTAAAATTACCTAGAAAATGTTATATTTTTGTCGACCAAACAGCTCCACATTCCTCCCCTTTCTATAGACTATTTTACGCCTTTTTTTTTTTTATGTCAACCAAACAACACACTG
This sequence comes from Beta vulgaris subsp. vulgaris, assembly GCF_026745355.1. NCBI lineage: Eukaryota > Viridiplantae > Streptophyta > Magnoliopsida > Caryophyllales > Amaranthaceae > Beta > Beta vulgaris. The sequence goes on from NC_079207.1 coordinate 69,258,506, forward strand.
ATAGTTGCAATTGATTTACATTGGTGCAGAATTGTATGAGCAAGCAATCAAATATGAAAAAGGGTCATTCGTAACATCAACTGGTGCACTGGCAACATTGTCAGGAGCAAAGACAGGGAGATCTCCAAGAGACAAGCGTGTTGTAAGAGATGAGACTGTTGAAGATGAGCTTTGGTGGGGCAAGTAAGTTGATCAAATATGAACAAATTGTAGTAATAATTGAAATATCTGTCTTTTTCTCTTCACTACTAGGCTTATTTTTGTAATTTAATATTTTTGGATGGAGTAATAATGTTGTATAATAATGTTGCAGGGGTTCACCTAACATTGAGATGGACGAACATACCTTCATGGTTAACAGAGAGAGAGCTGTTGATTATTTAAATTCTTTAGACAAGGTTCTTTTCCCAATTTCATCTTCATGCTATATCTTCTTGAGTATATATAATGCTAGTAAAATTGCCATTTTCAATATTTATATAATGTGACCTAGCCCATAATTGCTTCATTACTATGTTACCTGGACTCTTATACCCATATCTGATACGGGTACGTGTTCAAGTGTCTGACTCGGCTAATCATTGACAAATTTTTCAATGATTTTGACCCAAATGAAGTGTCCAAGTGTCCGTGTCCACGTCCAAGTGTCTTGACAGACACGGGTACTTGAGATGAATTGAAGAGTCTATGTAACTAAGGTTGTGGATAGGGTCGTCTTGAAGATTTTGGGGCCCCGGTTCTAGCATGAAATTTGGGCCCCTAAAATTATAGAAAATAAAGATGAAAGGTTAGAGTTCTAAAGATGGAAAGTTGAAAATTTAAAGATAAATCATTGACAAATTTATTAAGGGTGGAAAACAAGGGTGATTTCTTCAAATATAAAGTAAAATTTTCAAAATAATATATTTTGGGGCCTTTATAATTTTGGGGCCCTGTGCTGTTGGGCTCCTTGCACACCCTCATCTACCCCTCTGGTGGTGGATTTAACTTCATTGTACTTGAAAGTTTCTATTATGTTTATCTTGATTTCTTTCCATTGTACAACTCTTATCTTTTTAAATTTGTGCTTATTTACTTAATTACATCAGATAATGACATTTACAAGTAGGTTATCTTGCTTAAGTGTGACTCGAGTTGCAAAACTAAGATCCTTTAATTTGTGTAATTTGCAAGATTATACTTCATATAAGTAAAGTAAGAAGCACATTTTACCCAAAATAATTATCTAAAAAACTTTCCTTTGTAACTAACCACTATAATGATGATGACCAGATAACTTTGGAGTTTGGAGCATTATGTGATTTGTCCTAGATAAAGCCATAAAGATGATTGAATGAAGAAAGAGAACAAAATGTTGATGATGTCAATATAAGGCTTAAGATAATTTGTTCAAGATATATCCCTTAGCAAAGCTCCTTGGGAGTAGCACCCTTCTTTTGTCCACTTATTATCCCTAATGTTATCTTCATGTTCAATGGACCTTTTGCATAGTACTCTACCATGAAACAATTGTTGTTTTCTTATCTTCACATATGGCAATTTTTTGGTGCTAGGACACAAGGAAAAAATGGTAGTAAGCAATGTACATAACTCCGGTGTCGTTTTCGAGATGTCGTGTTGGATGTACTTGGGGGAGATTTTGTAAAATGTCATATTCAATCTGTTCCATAAGTATGTACTTAATTATTGTTAGGAGATAGAAGAGAGAGTGTGAAAGTAACATCATATACTCCAGTTTAGGGATTGAGGTAGAGAGAAATATAAAGATTTAGTGTAAGTTGGATCCAACAAGGTAAGATAAGGACGGATAAAAATTAGGAACTTATGTAAAAACGGATTTAAGTAATACTAGTAGATAAGACTTTATGGAACATATGAAAACTGAATATGAGTAAAACTTTGTGGAACGGATTCAGCCTTTGTTACTCGATTATTATGAAATGGGCCTGGGTAATTCAATAAGGATGAGGAAAATATAGCCCACTTACAAGTCCAAGGAGGTTCCATCCTAAAATCAATTGAAGATAGGATCGGAGGAGTAACTCCAAAGCTTATAAAGTGGTTTAGTCTCTCCCTCTCCAATGCGGGACACTCACATGTGGATCAATGGGATTCAACCCAACATGCAAACAGACCCTTATACTTTTTTTTTTTATACAAAAACATGGAAAAATTCACATGAAATGACCGAGTTTGATACTTGGATGTGTCAGAGTCTTAATATATACTTGAAGCCTAGTTTGATTCTTGGACATGTCCAACTGCACCAGCTGAAATGTTAGTGAGTACATGAATCAGCATATTACCTGTTGAAACACAGTATAATCTAGCTAAAAACTATCTCTGAGTGATGAACATAATTAACGGGTGGTTAAATTATATTGTGAAATTTTACAGGTATTTGTGAATGATCAATTCCTCAACTGGGATCCACAAAACCAAATCAAAGTCAGGATTGTATCTGCTAGAGCTTACCATTCTCTTTTTATGCACAACATGTAAGTATTCAGTACTCAATAATCTGACAGCAATTCCTAATGTTTTGAAACAGAAAGTGTGAATTAAGGTATACTGCAGTATGTACATTGGTGTATGAATTTTATAGCATTTAGATTATGTGCAAAATGAATAACTAGATGGGTGGCAGGTGCATCCGACCTACACCCGAAGAGCTGGAGAATTTTGGTACTCCAGACTTCACCATATACAATGCTGGAAAGTTCCCATGTAATCGTTACACTCATTACATGACATCCTCGACTAGCATAGATATTAATCTTGCTAGACGAGAGATGGTGATCCTTGGCACTCAGTATGCCGGGGAGATGAAGAAAGGCCTTTTCAGTGTTATGCATTATCTCATGCCTAAGCGTCAAATTCTATCTCTCCATTCTGGCTGCAATATGGGAAAAGATGGCGATGTCGCCCTCTTCTTTGGCTTGTCAGGTATAGTCTTCTTAGGACATTCGAGATGTTGAGCCATATGGTCACAATGTGTCATACAATGTACCATCTTTTTGCTCTCTCCCTTGCCACTTTGCTTATATATAATGAAGTATATATTGCATGATGGGAGATAATAATATTTAGTATTATCTTTCACTTATGACCTTTGAATCTCGTATGGCAGGTACTGGGAAAACTACTCTATCAACAGATCATAATCGTTACTTGATTGGTGATGACGAGCATTGCTGGAGCGATAATGGTGTGTCAAATATCGAAGGTGGCTGTTATGCTAAGTGTATTGATCTCTCAAGGGAAAAAGAGCCTGATATTTGGAATGCCATCAAATTTGGAACTGGTATGTAATGTGTTGCTTAATTAACTGCAAATTTCATGTCACCTCAAAAGAAAAACTTGAAGTTTCATGTACTTGAAATACCAAAAAGTAATGTCAATCAATGCCAACCTATATGACAAATTACATGGAATTTTTGTGAATGAATCAGTGCTTGAGAACGTGGTATTCGATGAGCATACTCGTGAAGTGGATTACACTGACAAATCCGTTACAGGTAATAGAAGAAGCCCAAACTCTACTACATACTCCCTCTGTTTCTCAAAGTCTTTATTAAATATGGATGTTTTTCAAAAACTTAACACTGGCTTTTCTTTTTCTAATTCGGGGTTTGTTTTATCTCTGTTTCCCTCGTGTCATATGAGTATACCTTTTCCTCATATCGATATCTCTCATCTTTTCTTGTTTCAGAGAATACACGAGCAGCATATCCTATTGAGTACATTCCAAACGCGAAGATACCATGTGTTGGGCCACATCCGAAGAATGTCATTCTTTTAGCTTGTGATGCTTTTGGTGTCCTCCCACCTGTTAGCAAGCTCAACCTTCCTCAAACCATGTACCATTTCATAAGTGGATATACTGCTCTGGTAATTAAGACGTGCATACTGCATCAACATTAGGCTAAACAAAATACACGAATGTATAGTGTAATTAATTTGGGTAATTGGATCTCCTTGAAACTTCAGGTGGCTGGCACAGTAGATGGCATTAAGGAGCCTACAGCAACATTCTCAGCCTGCTTTGGTGCAGCTTTCATTATGATGCATCCTACTAAGTATGCCGCTATGCTTGCTGAGAAGATGCAGAAGTACGGTGCCACAGGCTGGCTCGTCAACACTGGTTGGTCTGGTGGCAGGTAAATTGCACAGATCATATACATGGTGATAGTGTATGTGATATTAGTACTGTGATGCTGATAGAAAAATTCTCAGAGAGTTCTTAATTTGGTTTCCGGTTTTGCATAGGTATGGAGTGGGCAGTCGTATCAAGTTGCAATACACACGAAAGATCATCGATGCTATACACTCAGGTGCCTTGCTGAATGCAAACTATAAGAAGACACAAGTTTTTGGACTCGAGATACCAACTGAGATCGAGGGTGTACCTTCAGAAATCCTTGACCCAGTTAACGCGGTTAGTTGCACTGCCTTTTTTCCTCCATAGTTATTCTTCCTATGTCCTTGTGATTTGAAAACTCACTTATGCAGTTTTCATTTGTGATATAGTGGCCAGATAAGGATGCTCATAAGGAGACACTATTGAAATTGGCCACGCTATTTAAGAAGAATTTTGAGGTGTTTACCAACTACCAGATTGGCAAGGATAATAAGCTGACAGAGGAGATTGTTTCAGCTGGTCCTATCTTCTAGTAATTTGATAGTAATATTGAAAGGGATCCAATTCCATAGGATCTAAGGCCAAATGAAAGGTGTTGAGGCTATACATGGTTAATTTGGAATAAGTAATATGAGGGTTATATGTTTAGAGAATTAATGGCATAACATCTTCTCCATGCTATAAAATTGCTATGGTATGCAACTCTGAATTGTATTTGCAGTAAATAAATGTACTAGTTTAGGCTGGTTCCTTATCTTATAAGATATAATCATTTTCTTTATCGTATGTGTACAAATAACTTTTGCTCGGTAAATTTCCTTTACTTACCATCTTATATAGAGGCGGGTCTAGAATTTTGAATTTAGTAAAGTATTAATTTATTGAAAAAAATTCAAAATTTTCTTACTATAGTGCTCCTTTTATTTTTATTTACTATATGCAACACTTTAAAGTTCAAGTCACCAACATACAACTTGAACATTGATATATGATATCATCATATCAGTTTTAGTTATACTTGAAATTATACGAAATAGATATATATTTAGTATTAATGCCATGAGACAAAATCCAACGCTGCCTCTTAGATAATATAGCACACTTTGACCATAATGTCTATTATTATAATAATATTAGTCTATTAAAAACAAACATGATCATGTATTCCCAAATGTATAGTTAAAGATATTTATAATCAAAGAGATACATTGACAAATATGAAAAGTTAATATGATTTAAAAAAACACATAGAAAAGTCTACCTTGGTTTAATGTACATGTACCCCATGTCCCCATCAGTCCCACAAGGCTAAAGAGCGGTACTTTAGAGGCATGTTATTGTCGGGTACGTACTAAATTGATATTTTTTCATAAATAAGAAAAAAAATCCTTTGAGCTGTCCTCGTACAGAGTCTCCACCCAAAGACCCATTACAAGGCAAACATCACCCAACCTCCCCCCTAAATTTGAAGAAAATCTTTGAGATAGAAACTGAACCCTAGATTTTAACAGGGAAGATAGAAGCTCATCACTTGAGCCAAACCTCAATTCTTACACTGAATTGATATATATTTAGCATATACTATAATGATATACATTTAGTTTGTTTTAACTATTCGCTAGTCTCTACACTTTTCTAAATGGAAAGATAAAAAAAAAAAAATTGCTACATGCTAGCTACTTGACATTTTGATTTAAACATCAAGCTTTAGTTCATGTTAAAAACATGTGGTGGGAATTATTTTCTCTACACTAGTTTTTCAATCCGGACATTAAAAGTTTTAATAGTTCAAAACAACTCATGTTATTTGTGTTCAAAGAAAATTTATTTTGCCTTTCACTAGCTACTACAAAATTAACGATTTGCGTCACAAGCGAGAACCACATTTGTGTCGGACTAGGGCACAACACAAATTTAAAGCTATTTGCGTCGGATGGCAAGCGTAGTCCGACGCACATGAACGTTGCGCCCAAGCACAAGCAACATCCCACACCACAGGCAAGACAGTCATTTGTGTCGGATGTAGATCAACATGCGACACAAATATCCTCACCAGCTCAAAAGCATGCATCAGCCTACTCTGGACCCTTGTGCATCGGCTGTGAGCAACATGCAACACATATGAGTAGTATTTGAGTCGAATATGGCCCAATGTTCGACGCAAATGATACACTTTGGTTATTTTCTAGAGTTTGTTTTTGCATATACTAAACGTTAAACATCAAAACTAAACGAACATATATTAATAATTTTGAGCAGAAATTACGGCAGAGTTTCCTTTGTATTTTGGATAACCCAAAAATCTGTTGGAAAAATTTTCGTAATTAAATAACCAAAACCTGTTCAAGACTTCCAATACTTCTCAATGAAGCAACCAATATTGCAATCATGCGACCAACCGAGGTTCAATCAACAAAATAGTGTTCAACCTACAAATACATATACTAAATAGCTAGTTTCTTCTAGGACCCGTACAAAGTGTTCTGCACAAAGTTCTTTGCATTCAATGATCTCCTCTTAGGAGTATGGCTTTGTACTTGGTAGAAAATTCTAGAAATATATTAAATTAGTTAATATACTTAAAATTTCTAGAAGTATCAAGTTTTATTACAAATAACACAACATATATATACCTCATGTAAACTATCTGAATTATAGTAGTAGCAGACACTATCAAGCATGTATTTCATCACGAAATATCCACATTCATCTCCTCCCGATTGTTGAGCACAATACAACAAATTTAAGATATATATTAGAAACGAAAAAAATTCTAAATATAATTATAAAATATGCATCAGATACGAAATCATGAAGTTTTACCGGCATAGTTATCCAAGGTAATTTAGTTCTAATATTGGATCTTTGAAGGCGCTTGAAACTTTTAATTTGTATGCACTAAGTATAGAAATTTTGTAACACCCCGACTCTTCGAGTCTATCGTCACCAATATGCATCCAGGGCCAACAATTGTCCTGAATAACCAACACAAGTTCTTCCGGCGCATTTTGTCCTGAATCAGGCGCACCTCGAGAAACTTCCCATGAGACAGGACACCCATCCATGTACTACTCTCAGTTAAGCACGCTTAATTGTGGGGTAACTAAAGAAATGAGCCCCTAAAATTAAGATACATCTTGTTGGAGTGAATAGCCTGCTAAATTCCTTTCAAGCCATCATGAGGGGTATTACAAATTTTGTATCTATAATAACTATAAAGACTTACAGTTTATTTAAAATATCATCAAATACATGTAAAATAATCAATATGTCTAATAATCAATACAGTTTAGTTATGCTGTGGTAGCTGCTACTGTTTATCATGTATGGCATGCTAGAAATAAGGCAGTCGGGGATTTCAAGGTGTCAAGGCCTAATGTAGTTATTAAATGTATTAAAACTGAAGTTTGCATTAGAGTTAGATCTTGTTTAAATGCAAAGTGGTCTGATGAGGAAAGAGATTGGTTGGATAGGCTTAGTAGTAGAATATAGCTGGTGTGTGTTTTCTATTGTAGTTGTTGTTCTGGTGGTGTGTGTTGCCTCTGTACTGAGGTTTAGGTTGTATCGGTTTTGGGAGGCTTTGGCTTGCTTTTGGTAATATATCTTTTACATTTTACCAAAAAAATAAATAAATATGTCTAATAATTGTGAAGTTACGTATTCAGCGGTAACTTGATAGCTAATTATCTAAAAAACATGATTTCGTCGAATGGTTCTCGTGGATCTACGCATATGACCCTTGCGATAATTATCCTGCAACATAATTATCTTCGTCGCATGGCACATGAGTCTGACGCATATCACCGCCTCCAAAACGCAATCTGCATTATCGGATGTTCTACGTTGTCCAGTGCAAATGATACTGGAGCCAAAATCCCAAAGCTTTACTCATATGCGTCAGATGGGCCTGGAGGTCCGACGCACATCAATGCATTCAAAAACCAATAAACATTTGTGTCGGATTGGCGTTGAGGTCCGATGCACATCAACGGATCCAAAAACCCAACTGCTTTATACATGTGTGTTTGCTTTCTAAGACCATGCAACGCAAATCCTCATCCCATTTATTTGCTTAGGGTATTTGCATCGGAATTTGTTGTGGCTTATATTTTTATGTTTAGGGAGTTCTAAATGCTAATTGCAATAATTACTTTTTTTATATATAATACCTTGAGTGCCCAAGACATTATTGTTCATAATTTTTTATATTACTCTACTTTGTGATATCCCATTTTATTTTGGTGTGTTACATTTAATTAGTCCAAGACATTAGATGTCTTTGTGTCTCTACTAAGCAGTTGTTTCGGCCTTATTCATGGCTTTTGGTTATGTTTACTGGGTTGCTAAATGTCGTCCTATTTTTTCTACTAACATCCTGTATTTTTGTATAAATATACAAGGGCCTTTCCTTCTCTTTCCCCTCCACTCATTCCCTTTCCATCCCCCTCCATTCCTCCTCACCTCTTCCATTCCCTCTCATCTTTCACTCTCTCTCTCATCCCTTCCATTTCCTCCATTAAAGGACTATGAGATTTAAATAATTTTCGACAAGTTCATATTTTCCAACGACTTCAAGTTTTTTTTTACCATCTTGTTATATTACGGGGAAATGCTAATGTAAAAATAATTCGGATAAAACTGGTAGAATTTCTTAGACATGACGCTTCGAAAAACTTAGCACGGGGGTCTCGCTGACCTGTCAGCGAGTTGGGGTCCATGGGCGAAGCGCCTTGGTTTGGGGGTTCGGGGCGCAAGGTGGCTATTATTTTTTGTATAATTATTTTTTGTTCCAGTCTCTATTTTAGCCGATTATATTTAGCTTTATTAGAACATTTCATAGTAAAGTAAAATTTATCAAAAATTGACTTGAAATTGCCGAAAAAGTATCCAGGCGCCCAATCAGAGGAACAAGCACCTAAAATAGGCACATGAACCTGTGGTCAAGCGCCTAAAATAGGCACCTGAACCTGTGGTCAAGCGCCTAAATAGGTGTCCAACCACATGTACAATCATTTTAGGCGTCTGACTACAAGTTTTGGCACCTAAAATAGGTGTCTGGCCACTTTTTCGGCATTTTCAATTTTCAGCATTTTCAATTTTTTTAAAAGTTGCACGTATTGTAGATGGAAAGATTGTCGGAGAAGTTGTCGTAAGAGTGGTGACATGATGATGTCATTCAACCTCCTTCAATATGTGATGAGAGAGATTGACTGGAAAATTGGTCGGAAAAGTGGTAGGAGAAGTCCTTGGATGATGAGATAGTGTAAGGAAGTATGAGAGTGCGTGGGAGAGTGAAAGAGAGTGAGGATGTATGAGAGTGGGCGAGTGAGAGAGAGTGAGAAAATGTATATGTATAAATACATAAGAAGTGTATATACAGGGTGTTAGTAGGAAAAAATAGGGCGCCCTGTATTACATAAGAAGTATATATAAATGCAATATATACTTCTTATTTTATATACAAATACTTCTGATGTATATATAAATAGTGAGGAAAAAATAAATTTGTGATGCTAAATAGGGCGTCAGTACAGGAAATACAAATACATTTGTATATAAGAAGTATTTATACTAATTTTATTTTCAAAAGGTCTTTGAACGCAGTGGAATTCAATCTTGTAGTTCAATCTATTACAATTATATGTTAATTTTTTTCAAGACAACATTTTAATACTAAAATTAAAGTTTTTGAAACAAAGATTTATAATACTTGTTGTAAAGTATTCAAGTTATATATTATTGATAGTTTTTTTAAATAATATTTTAAAAAAGGATATAGTATTTTACCTATGAAATTGTTGCAATAAGAGCTTTAACTACCTTGGTGGTAACACCAAGACGTTTCAAGTTAGAGGTTAATAGTTTAAAATTACTTTTACAAATTTTTATGTAACATTTAAAAGAGCGGCGCGTCTTATGTGTGGCCGGCCACACGCGAAATTACAGGTGTGGCCACGTACGCGACACGCTGTCAGCCCGTCAGCTCATTTTCAAATGGTCATATCTCAGTCGTTTCTCATCGGAATCGAGCTTTTGACCAGACATTGGAAAGCTATTGATCAAAATTTTCATCTCCAACTTGAATATTCCCAAAATATTAAGTGTTCTGTGAGATATAGCCTTTTGAAGTTGACCCTTATGTACAAACACTTATAAACTAATGGAGTTACTCTTATGAACAGATGGAGTTAATCTTAGGACCAAATGGAGTTACTATTATGACTAAATGGAGTTACTTGTATGAGTATGTGTTTACTTTTAACAATAAGAGGGTGTCACTCCTATAAAGAAATGTGGTTACTCTTATAAGCAAATGCGATTACTTTTGTGAACCTTTGAGGTTACTCGTATGATTAAATGAGGTTACTCATATGATTTATTGAAGTTACTTGTATAAATAAATGAGGTTATTAGTATGAATTAATTGGGTTACTCATATGATAAAAATGGGGTTACTCATATAATAAAATGGGGTTACTTGATCAAATAGGGTCATCTTATGATTAAATAAGGTTAATATTGTGAACTAATATATTAAAAATGAGGTTACGTTTGTGAACAAATGAGGTTACTCATTTGAATAAATGAGGTTACTAATCAGTTTACTTTTATGAATGAATAAGGTTACTCGTCTGAATAAATGCGGCTACTTTTGTCAACCTTTGGGGTTACTCGTATGATTAAATGAGGTTATTCTTATGATTAATTGAAGTTACTTGTATAAATAAATGAGGTTACTAGTATGAATTAATTGGGTTACTCATAAGATTAAATAAGGTTATAAGTACATTAAATAGATGAGGTTACTAGTATGAACGAATTAGGTTACTCGTATCAATAAACGGGGTTACCCTTATGCATGAATAGGGTTACTCGTTTGGATAAATGAGGTTAATTATCAGTTTACTCTTATGAATGAATGAGGTTAATTGTTTGAATAAATGCGATTACTTTTGTGAACCTTTTGTGTTACTCGTATGATTAAGTGAGGTTACTCGTATGATTTATTGAAGTTACTTGTATAAATAAATGAGGTTACTAATATGAATAAATGAGGTTACTCATATGATTAAATCAAATTACTCCAAGCTACTCTTTTTGAAGACTTGTTAAACTCTTGCTCAGAGATAGTTGTTGCAACAGTTTTACCACTCTCATTAATTTCAAGTATTTCAACATCACCACCACAACACCACCATGTTTATCGTCATCACAATCACCATCACCTAGGATTACAGAATTATATATTGTGCAACATTTCACACCTCAAACCTCAAATATCTTGCAACTTTTCACAATGCATGTACGCGGTACACCTCAAATTCCGCCATTGATTTTTTATTGTTGTCTTCCACCCTAAGGACGCCATTGATTTTACAGAGGAGAAAAAGAAGTTAGGATTTTGAGCTTTCAATTTTCATGGAGTTCGATTACATTTGCAAAATTACTCCAGTTTTTTAGCTTGATGATTTGGTGAGGTTGGAACAAATGAAGTAGAGGAGAGAGGGGGGAAAGGATGAGATTGGAGAAGAGAGGAGGAAAAGAGGAACGCATAATCGTGAAAGGCGCGTGCAAGGGTTATGTTTCTGTGTTTGGGCTTATATATGGGCACACGGGAAGCTATAAATGTGTCCAGCCACATGGGAAGCTACAGATGTGACCGACCGCATATAAGAACTTTTGTTAAAAGAGAGATTCATGTCACCGATTCAATGACGCCATGACACATGATGGCTTGCAAATCTTCGCCACATTTTAAATAATACTCTATATAGGAAAAATGTATATATGGTACCCTTATATTATTGAATTTTTTATATAGTATCATCATAATTTTTTAAATTGTCATGTGGTACTACTCGATGATTGACAATTTTATGTGGGACTATATATCTCAGATAATTATGCTACCTCCTTCCACTCTAACCACTTGTCAACTCTTTTAAGATATTTTATCTATACAAATATATTAAAAGGCATGCTTGACAATGTCTACGCGCCACGTGGCACTCTCATTCTGCCACTAGAACTTTGTCACGTGTCTATTAACCAACAAAAAGTCAGGTGATCATTATTTAAAAATAATGTATGATGAAGCTTGGGCTCGAACCCCTGACATCAAGTAAGGATTTCTAAGGACTCACCATCTGATCTAACATCTTTTAGTGATTCACGTTTCCACAAAATTATAGATATATGGTTTAGTTAGTAATGTGACAATCAATTCCTACTTTCACCCATAAAGCTTATTTTTCTTATTTGATTTTTTTTACAGTCATCCCCTTGATCCATCTCCCCTTTTGAATTTTACCATGAATTTTGGAATCCTCTACTTCGTAATTAATGGGGGTAGCATTATAAATTATTCTTGATGCTAATCATATCTTATTGTTATTGTTCGAAAATACGAGTCAGGAGATGAAGTTCAAAGGCTAGAGGGCAAATCCCATAAAAAAGGTCAGCGAAATTGTTAGTCATAGCACAAATTTCTTGATTGTTGATATAATTTAATTCAGGTGTGCTTTTATGTGTCATGTAAAACCTTTCCTCTTGCACTATAGTTTGTCTCGCAATTAACCAACAATAGGTTGGTCATCATATTTTTTGAAAAAAAATATAATGATGTCTTTAGTTGACCTCATGACCTATTAATATGAATTAAGATACATTTAACACTACACCAAGTGATATATGCTGTAATCATTTTAAAATTAGATTATCAATAGCTGAAAAATATAAGTACCCAGAGCATAATTCGGGTTTAAAAACTAGTTGATGTTAAAAAGGAGTGTTATAAGTCTACTTGATAACAATAATGGTGGTTGAGATGGTGGTAAGAGGGAGATAGGGTGGTTAGGATTGTACAAGGTAATATGATTATTTAAAATGATAGATAGCACATAAAAATATCAATGAACAAAAGGTATCACGTAAAATTCAAAACCTCTTGGTGATACCACTTGAGACTAGGAATGACAACGAGTTGGACTTACAAGAAGTCGGATTTTAAGTCCGAGTCCGACTCTGAAAATACGAATCCGACCTGATTTAAAATACGAACATTCGACTCTGAATCCGACCCGACTTATAATCTGAATACCCGACGCGGAATCCGACCCGACTTAAAACCCGAACATCCGACTCTGAAATCGAACATGATTCCGATTCACTGGCTTTAATAAATTATGATCCACCGGCGCATTCAAGGCCAAGCGCCGGGACTTATTTTTCTGCCCATTTTTTATAATAGAATAGTCTTTTATAATACAATAATCTAATCATTATAAATTTATTCTTATAATCATATGAAAATCTTATATAGTACAAATAATCCAAATATTACTAATATTTTTAACAATCATTTCTTCAATGGGAAAATCCTATATAATACAGTTGGCTGAAAGTCGAAGTCTGGTTATACATAAATTATACATTAACATAAACAAGAAAAAAGGATCGATTGACTCAAAGTCGGAGTCGGCTTCGGATGTCGGATTATTTTATGGGATCCGACTCCGACCCTCCTCCGACTCGGAGTCGGACTCTTTAAACAGAATCGGATTACTATTTTGTCAGAGTCGGCTCGAATTTTTTCCTTCGGATTGGAGCGGACTAGGATCAGATCCGGACTGGGTTGTCATCCCTACTTGAGACAGTCAATAGGACAAGGATGGTATATAGAATTTTCGATATAAATTTCACCATTTGTCTTATGTTCGGGGAAGTTAAGACCTTTCAAATTTTATTACAATATGAATTTTTTGATTCCAAATTACTTTTAATTTTCATGTTTTTTGCGAGAAATTATCTTATAAAAAATTTGTTGTCCCAAACTACCTTATTTTTACCATTTAGTTGTTGACAACTATCGTATAGTTGGTTTCCGGAGTTGACTTTTGTTTTTTTTTCGATTTTTTAATGTCACGTCATATTACTTCCTTTTCAAACCCTTTTTTGATTTTACCAACCCTAATTTCCCCATTTCCTTGTGTGCGCGTGCTCTCTTTGTCATATCTATGTGACATTTTGTACTACTAATCTACCATTAAATTCCTCTTCTATTTTAACTAAAATGGAAACAATCACCCTCCTCAATTTCCATGAGGGTAATTTTTTTCCCACAATCTTGAACTAAAAAAACAAAAGTCAACGTCGGAAACCGGCATAAGGTAGTTGTCAACAACAAAATTGTAAAGTAATGTAGTTTAGGACAACAATTTTTTTATAAAATAGTTTCTCGTAAAAACTTGAAAGTTAAAAATAGTTTGGGACAAAAATCCTTACAATATTGTCTGCCTTTGGGGCTAAAATCCCCTATAGATAATTATGACTCCTTCGCCCTACGAGGTCAATGTGGGATGTAATGTGCATAATTCACAACTCATAAGTTTATCAAATTACACTTTCTTTGTTCTACAGATTTTAACAAGATGACCTTCATATATATCAAAGCACAATTATAGGTATAGTATTGAGGTTGGCTTAAGTGGTGAGTTTTTTCATCTTTTCTAACAAAGTCTAAGACTCAATTCCTAACTTAAGCATTTGCTTGAGTTCTAAAAGGGGGCCGAGTGTATGTTTTAATGGGACTTTGAATGGGGACTTTGTGCAAGCACGGCTTAGAATACGTTTATCTAATGTCTTATCCATTATAGATAATAACATTAGGGTTTGCACTACTTAAAAGATATAATCAAAATGAAATATGTAAATAAGGAAAAAATTTGCGACTCAAAGAAAACGAAGTATGGGTTTGGCGACGTCCACTTCGTTTCAAACGAGGCGGAGTATTGTCTGGGCCTGCACTATTCACCTAACTCATACAAGGAGCAGGCCTACTAGGTAATTCGGATGGTTCCCAATGCATATACAACGTCTTCCTCGACATGCAGAAAGAGCCCATTAGTGTGTGGACAACAATACATGTACTTGAAGTATTATTGACACATAATCTAGGACAAATAAAATACTTTTTAGTATTATATTTGATCTTTGTACATTATTTTTACTAATATGTAATGAAAGATAATTAATTAAAATTAAAGAAGTGCATTACAGATAATAAATAAGTTATAAGTAAGCATTACTTTCATCGGTTGATGTGTTATTATGTCGTAAACTAACTTTTATAAAACTAACTTTTATACCCGTGCAAATTGCACGAGGTTTTTTGTTTACAAATTCAAGATTTTAGGACGTTTAATTTCTTCTAAAATCATAGTATGAGTCACTAGTACAATAATTGTTAATTGCGCCTGTTATTGAGTGGCCTATTGCCGCGGTTTTCGTACCGCTGCAAATAAAGGTGCACGAATAGGTTAAAATCTATTGTGGAACCGCAACAATAGGTTAACATATTGCTGCAGTTTTGGGCAAAGATTGTAGCAATAGATACCTCATCAAAAGGTAAATACGTAAATCTATGGCTGCGGTTTTGGGTCAAAACCGCAGCAACAGGTACATGTAAAAGTTAAAAAAAAATGTAAACTTTGCCATCAAACTTGAAACATAAAAATGTTAACAAACTATACCAAGGCTCAAACCAGCCGCTAAAAAAATATATAAAAGATAACTAAATTACAAATAAAAATCTCCATATAAAAACAAATTATACACTCAAATCAAAAAAGTATAAAAGAAAAAAACCTAACTAGATTCATAAAAATAAAACCAAAACCTACTACAAACTGATTAAGAAAATAATCTGAAAATAAATAAAATCACCTCATACATCAGATCTTAATAACTAAAAAATGAAACCAAACATGTGGAGTCACCGCAGTTGAAAATATCGTCCACTGCCAAGTTCGAGGATAAAGGGTAAATATTGCGGATCTGAAAATATTTTTTCTACTGCTTCAAGATCTGAAAATATCGCGGAAATTCGATGATAAAGGTTAAATATGGATGTCTTACTTTGTTTAATTCTTCATTTTTCTTCTCTTCCGTTTTTCTTAAACTGCCAAATTTAACATATTTCCATATTTTTAGGGTCCATCTAAAAATCCTCGTCAGAGAAGCAGCTCGTTGACTTTTCCAGTGTCGCAGGAGAATCGCTTGTTGGCTGACTTCAACCACTCATTCTGCTTTGATTTTCCATCTAAAAACTTCAATTTCGTATCTCCATCATCAATTGAAGCTACTTTTTCAGGAAAGATTTTTGAGAAGTAAAGAGAGGAATTTCGTCCTCGCTTCGTCGTTAGTTACCATCGAAGAGTGAGAGGCAAAGATCAGTGAGTAAGAGAGAGGCGAAAATGAGTGAGGGTTGAAAGATGATAGAGGCGAGAAGATAAGTGAGGGATGAGGGATGAGGGATGAGGGATCAGGGATGAGAGATGAGGGAGGAAAAGCGGTTGTGAATGTGAGTGGGGAGAGTGAACCCTAGCATGTTGTAATAGTGAAGGAGACTAGTCAAAGTTTTTTTTAGATCTAGCTCAAATCTATTGATGCGGTTTTTACCCAGAATTGCATCACTAGATTAAAATAAAAAATAATATTTAATATATTGTTGTGATTTTGGGTGGAAACCGCAACAATAGTTCTGGTCAAACCAGTCAAACATTTTTGAAAAATTCTCGTTGACATCTATTGCTGCTGTTTTTATCTATAGATCCACCTCACATTTATATTAAGTTTGTTCAATTTGTGTAATGTTTCTATTCATTTGAAAATCAATATATATAACCTAAAGAACAAAATCTTAATCTGAATTAATCTAAGAGCAATAATACTAAGATAAGATAAATAATATCTTTTCTCATAACACTCGCCTCAAATTAGAGCGTGCAAATGCCGAACGTCCAACTTGGATAATAAAAATTCAAATTGGGTCCTGCCTAATCTAAGGCCTTAGAGAAGAAATCTGCTAGTTGATGATACTTGGTAGCTAGGGACATAGGAAGGACTAATAAGACCTGCTGTCAATGTATCACATACAAATGTCAATTTGCCTCAATATGTTTAATATGTTCATTGAACACAGGATTCTTGCAATATATTATAACGCAGATTGACTATCACAGTATAAGCACATCCCTTTTGGATACTGTATCCCAAGATCACCAAGCAACTGCTTGAGCCACTTTAATTCACACATTATGGCACCTATGGAGCATATTCATCCTCTGCCGAAGAACTGAGCGTTGTAGGTTGCTTTTTAGTTTTCTAGGATACAAGAGAATATCCAAGCAGAATAAACCGACCACTCAAAGAACTTTTGGTAAAAGGACAACTAGCCCAATCAGAAATATTTCTAGGCGGAGATCACTATTTAAACAGAACAAAATTCCCTAATGTGGAATTTTCTTCAAATATTGTACAACTCTAAGAGTCTCCTCCCAACCTTCGGTGGCAACATAAATTGGGACATAATATAAAATGGAGTATGCCAAATCAGGTCTAGTAACAGCCAAATAGATCAATTTTCCCATCAGTTTATGATAAAAGTTGTGTAAAAGTTGTAATAGAAATAAATGATAATAATAGTAATACTATAAATAAGATCTTATAATGTATTGCATAATAATGAATTACAAAGTAATAATATATTTTATAAAAGATAAGATCTTGTAAATCAGATCAAATTAGTTCAGTTGAGATCAGATCAGATCAGGAAAAATAAGTTCAGATCAGGTCAGATCAAATCAGATAAGTTCAAGTCAGAAAATTTCAAGTGAACTAAACATAACCTATATCTAAAATAAATAAAAATAAGGTGAAGTGAACATAGCCTTATTCTAATAATTTGTGTTGATTGGTAATCCGGCCTCAAATCATTACACCAACTCTCCAATATGTTTAAGGCGAGTTATGGCGCCAGTCGCCATGTCATAAATGACCGTGCTTTTCAATAACAATAATGATAATTTACTAATTCCTATTCACTGTCTTAACTCTTATGACACTGGTCAGTGAGTTTTGTCAGTACAGAATCATGGTTCTTGCCTTTATTTAGGAGTAGAAATATGGTCTTCAATAATATTCAATATTACTACTTTTAAACATATTAGGCTATGTTCAGTTCACCTTATTTTTGCTTATTTCAGATCTAATCAGATCAGATCTAATCAGATCAGATCAGATCAGAAAAAATAAGTTCAGATCAGAAAAAATAAGTTCAGATCAGATCAGATCAGATCAGATCAGATCAGATCAGATCAGACCAGATCAGATCAGATCAGATCAGATTAATTCAGATCATATCATGCTTATATTTAAAAACTCATTATTATTAAATATCTTTCACTACATATTAATAAAATTATAATAATTGAATATTAATAAAGTACTCATTGAGACGAATCAAACAAGACCCCACATGACTATATTTTTCTTATATATTGAGAAAAATCTAAAAGATTATCTCTAATTGTGAATAGTGTCAAGATTCTAAGTGAGAAAGATAAAAAAATACAAAGGGAGTATTATTATTTACTAGTACATTTGTTCAAAAGAATTATTATTGTTGTTGTTGTTGTTGTACTTATTAATTATTAATATTGGTAATTATTATTAATCTTGTTGTTACCATTATAAATGTCATTGTTATTATTATATTAAGTTATTTTGTTGTTATTAAATAATAGAAAATTAAAAGCCACGTGTTAAGAACATAAGATTGACGCAAAAATAAGAAATATATAAAATATGATATCTCAAATTCATGACAACGAAACTACTAAGTTCGGATTACATTTCAAAATAAGCTAAGTGTGAGATACAAATTATAAATTTAGATTCGGTATACCTCTTCCTACCGAATTCCAAATCTCTCTAGCTATTTGAAGTTGCACGATATTTATTTATTTTTTGCTCAAGTCATAGTTGTTTGTATATCTATTCTATTTTATATGGAAAAAAAGAGTTGAGTTTGCCGACTTCTCAAGTGTGAAACTTTTTTTTAAGGGAAAGTGTGAATAACATTGTATAAGTGCTCTTATAAAATAATGACTTGAGTTATATAATTATTTTTAGTAATAATAATAATTATGATTATAATTATTATTGTGTTCTTATAATAATAATATAATAATAATTATTATTAATAAAAGTTGTGTAAAAGTTGTAATAGAAATAAAATGATAATAATAGTAATACTATAAAGAAGATCTTATAATGTATTGCATAATAATGATTTACAAAGTAATAATATAATAGTAATAATATATTTTATATAAGATAAGATCTTGTAAATCAGATCAGATCAGATCAGATCAGATCAGATCAGATCAGAAAAAATAAGTTCAGATCAGATCAGATCAGAAAAAATAAGTTCAGATCAGATCAGATCAGATAAGTTCAGATCAGAAAATTTCAGGTGAATCAAACATAGCCTTAGTGTGCCTACAACTGTAGCCTATGGCCATGCGAACGAATCCCAAAATCGTGACATACTATTTTCACAATATTGACATATTATTTCCCCTCAAAAAAAAATTTGACATATTATTTTTTATTGTATTGATTGTATTGTGTGATAGTGGTCCATGCATTTAGATCTCTCAAATCTCTTCTCTCACCAAGAAATTAAGCTGAAGTTGGAGTTGATATTTGTTATTTTTCAGATTATATGAAATGAACATGCAAATGAATTTCAAAATCGTAACATACTATTTTCACAATTTTGACATATTATTTTTTTATTGTATTGTGTGATAGTGGTCCATGCATCTAGATCTCTCAAATCTCTTCTCTCACCAAGAAATTAAGCTCAAGTTGCAGTTGATATTTGTTATTTTTCAGATTATATAAAATGGATATGCAAACGAATCCCGAAATTGTGACATATTATTTTCACAATTTTGACATATTATTTTTTATTGTATTGTGTGATTGTGGTCCATGCATTTAGATCTCTCAAATCTCTCCTCTCACCAAGAAGTCAAGCTCAAGTTGCAGTTAATATTTGTTAATTGTCAGATTATATGAAATGGCCCTATGTAACTCAATAAGGAGGAGGAGAGTTTAGCCCACTTATATGCCCAAGGAGATCCATCCTTAAACCAATTGGTGATAGGAGGAGTAACTCCAAAGCTTATAAAGTGATTTAGTCTTTCCTGTTTCTCCAATGTGGGACACTCACATGCATGTGGGCATCAATAGGATTCAACAATATTCATCATTTCTTTGAGAAATCATGCCAACGTGTCAAATGATGATAATAATAATAATAACAATAACAATACTAATAATAATCCATCTTGTTATTAAAGAATTCAAAAATCGAGTGGCATACTTCATCTACGCAAATCACGCAGATCATAAAAGTTGTGCTATTTTCAGCTTATTTTTTCTTACATGAACTAGAGCTGATCATTTTGGCGCGGCTCGGCCCGATTTCGGGTCGGGTTTTGGTCATAAAATCTTGGCCCGTCATCGGTCCCGGCCAGGCCCAGATTTTTTTTTATGCTTTGGGCGGGATTTGGGCATGTCAAAAACGACTTTTTAGTCTTTTTTTTTTTCATCCGGCCCGATTTTAGCCCGAAGTAGCAGGCTTTGGGCACAAAATTTTGGCCCGATTGTTGGTCCGTCCGACCAATGGGGAAATTTTTTTAGGCGCGGCCCGGCCCATGATCACCTCTAATATGAACTTATACATACTAGTCCTTATTAGCTTTTATCTCAATTCAATGTATCTTATTTTCTGAGTTTGTCGGACCATTTTCTTTGCTAATTGAACTTATTAGACATTATTTCAATTTTTTTTAAAAAAGATTAAAAATAAGTTGAACTGAATAGGGCCATAAAACAACATAGAGAGCATAAAAATATTATAAAATATAAGTAAAGAAAAAGATTGTATATTTTTGTGGGTAAACTCTTTGCTTGCCTCGAGCAGGTTTCCTTGGCTTCGGATAGCAAGGATTCTTATTGTTTGTCATATCATAAATTCGGGAATTTTTCCACCAAGTCTTTGTCCTTTGAGCTCTCCAAGTCTAGCTACAGTCAGCGTTGTGATGCAATAAAAGGCGTGTGGAAAGGCCTTGTGCCTAATAGAATTGTAATCTTTGTTTGGATGACCCTTTTGGCCGACTAAAAACTAGAAGTAAGTTGGTCAAGATGGGTATCTTACCGGCCTCCGATGACATTTATGTTTAAATTGATCAACTCTTCCACTAAAGGAATTGATCATCACCTATTGCACTACCCTTTCTCCTCAAAGCTTGAGAATGGATGGCTTGATATTTGGAACTGTAAATAGGTTCACCCATCGCGTACGTATTTGAGTAGCTTTTGATAATTAGCGTTCTACTCTCAAAAATACTTTTTTCAAGAAGCTTTGTGCTGCCATTTTCTTCATCATATTTTGATCTATTTAGAAGAAAGGAACTCTCAAATTTTCAATGATAAAGCTAACTCTATATCTCACATTCATGATTTGATACTTTTGAGATTGTGATGGTGAATTAGTAGTTGGAATGACCATTTCCCTTATTCTCGATATCTAAAGAAACTCATATTGTCTTTTATGTGATGGACGCTTTTCTCTCACTTCTTCAAAGCTCACTTCCCCAATGCCTACTCTTTGATCTTCGCGTTCTTATGATAAAATAAAATGGAACGTTGATGCTTCAATTGCCCGTCCTATTCTAGGTCGCCTATTAGAGGAGTTATCCGAACCAATAGTGGACTATTTCAATGCCTATTCTCATCCCCCATATATATCCTCCATAGAAATCAACTGCGTAGAGGTGCTTGTGATCCACCGTGCTATCTCAATTTCATTGGCAAACAACCAACTTCCACCGCATCATCGAGTCAAACTCAATTAATGTCGTGTCTTGGTGCAACAGTGAAGATGGAGGTCCTTGGAATCTGAACTTCAACCTTAATTTCACTCGTCAAGATAGAAGGAAGGACCTATCTATTTCAATTATCCATAAAGGCCACTTGTCCAATTTCATGGTTGATTCTATGGCAAAGCAAAGGCTGTCTCGAAGCTCTAAATTTATCACTTGGTTGTAACCTATTTCTATGGTTATGGCTAAGTGCAATGTCCTTCTTTGTTTGTATGTAAAATTTCGGTTTGAAATTTTTTTGCTATAATTATTGTGGGCATTGCAGTTTATTTAAAATAAAAGAAGAAGTTGATCAACTAAAATCATAAAAAGAATGACATATTCATCTTTAGTGAGGTATTCTTAGGCCCTATTCTTTTAGGTTGAACTGAAGTAAAACTGTGAGAAGAAAGCAATTGAACTGGACATAATTGCACTAAACTGGAATTGTTAAAGAGCATAGGAGGGTATCTAATTATAAGAAGAGAGAAAAATAAGGAGATAGAAGTATTGCACTAAACTAAAAGAACAAAGCATGGTATATTTTTTTTGTGTCAAGTAAGTAATTTTTATTCCAAAACAAGCATTACAACCTAACTAGCCAAGAGGGAAACGAACCAACTAGGTCGGACCTCCTCAACCTCAGGCTAGCAACAATTCAAGCCAACATACTTACAAAATCATGTTTACAACCATAGCAGATACAACTCGCAACTTCTT
The DNA here is from genome assembly GCF_026745355.1 of Beta vulgaris subsp. vulgaris. Classification (NCBI taxonomy): domain Eukaryota; kingdom Viridiplantae; phylum Streptophyta; class Magnoliopsida; order Caryophyllales; family Amaranthaceae; genus Beta; species Beta vulgaris. Next base: position 69,281,144 of record NC_079207.1, read on the forward strand.
AGACTAGTAAACCATACATAGTCCTTCCTAAATAATTTCTAAGGCATTACAGTTAACACTCTAGCCCTTACAACACTTTCAATTTGTCTGGAGCAGGGTATCTAAGAGAAGAGAAAATTAAGTACCTCTCTCTTTAGAAAAATCTTGAAATACTCCCCCTTTTTCTTTTACCATGTGAACTATCTCGGTTCTTCAGGATAGCTAGCTCTTTTTAACAAAAGCTAGTTTCAAAAGAAAAAAGTTGGTCTTTGGCTAAAGGGTATCTTATTTTGGGTTACCATTATGTTTTATTTTCTTTTTATATTTTTCAAGGCTAAATGGTAAATATTAGCCCATTGAAATTACGTTGTAGCGTCATTTATGGAAGCTCATCAGTTGCTGTAGCTCGTATTTACCTCATCGTAATTTAGCACCAAAAGACTTCTTTGGATACTTTTTAGTGAGGTAGCTATTTACCGATATATACTTCACTCCAAAATTATTGCATCACTTGCCTTTTTTAGTAGTTTTTTTAATTAATGCAACACTTCTACAGATTGAAAAATGATATAACTACACATGGGAATACTTATACTAAACAACTTCTCTCCCTCTCTCCTTATTTTAACATAAATACACAATACCCTATTTCCAACTCTCTCCTAATCTCCATGCCAAAACACTTGTTGCATTAATTTTGGAGCGCAGAAAACATGTATGTCCATCTTTAACCTTTATAACCTTATAAGTTATAATAGTAAATCCTTTTGGATCATATTCAATAAAGAACCATGATATTGTTGAAATTATAAGTTAAATTTGAATATGGGACTGGATTATTAATGAAAGAGGAGGAGAAAACCAAGTGGCAATGAAAGTTTTAGCTTCTTAATTGGATAGTTAAGATGGTTATATATTCTCTCCACTTCTTCAATATTTGACACCTCACAAGTCACAACACATAAGAGGCTTATCAATGCAAATATTAAACTAAACCTGTTTATTTTTTTTAAATACCAATATCATGCTTAATAATAAGGTGTGGCCATTAAATGATCAGTAATTTGCTTGCCTTATAACCAGATCTAGCCACTAAAATACAGGAGTCATCATGGGTACTCGCTCCCTCGTAGTCCTTGCATCTCCATCTTTCTTTTGACGCGTTGTATGATTGTATCCTCATTCCCCAAGATGAATCCAGATACGTTATTCTCTTGGTGAGATCTACTCTATCTATTTTATTACTCTTATTTCCTTTTCTTTTTTGACGGAGAGATCTATCTTATGTGCGCACTAAATATAAAACAAAAGTAGGTAGACAGCTAACGTGTCTTGGGTGTCAATAATTCCGTCCGCTTCTGCGTCAAACCGAATCTCCGTGTCTCGAAATTGTAACAGTGCTACTGGTATATTCTTAATATATTTATCACGCGAGTAATGCAATATTATTCACGTGAATAATGCACATCGACGCTAGGTAATAATAATTGCATTATGTACACTTGTTGCAATTTATGAGAGATTATTATGATATTCCTATAAAAGTGAGGAGTATGTCAAACATCTCATCATCGTTGATTTATAAGTGTTTCGGGTACGAAGGTGATATACATAAATTTTTTTTTATTTTTTCGTTATTTTCAGTTCAGTTCAGTTCATTTCGGCCAAAATAAGTTCAGTTCAATTCAATCTTGTCTAATATTGTAATTATTATTTTTATTTTCAATATTACTATTAATATTGTTATTATTAATAGTATTATAATTATAATAACGACAAATTTGTTTTTTTTTCTGCTTTTTTTTTGTTGATTTTCATTATTTTTTATTATTGTTTTTTTTATTTTTTATTATTATCTATGTTTATATTTATTATTATTAATATTTATTAATATTATTTATTATTATTATTTACTTATTATTATCATTAGTATTATTATTTTATTATTTATTATTTATTATTTATTATTTATTATTTATTATTTATTATTTATTATTTATTATTTATTATTTATTATTTATTATTTATTTATTATTTAATATTTATTATTATTATTTATTATTTATTATTTATTATTATTATTTATTTTTATTAATTATTTTATTTATTTTTATTTTATTATTTATTATTTATTATTTATTATTATTATTTATTATTTATTATTTATTATTTATTTTTATTATTTAATTTATTATTTATTATTTTATTATTATTTATTATTTATTTATTATTTATTATTTTATTATTTATTATTTATTATTTATTATTTATTATTTATTATTTATTATTTATTATTTATTATTTATTATTTATTATTCATTATTTATTATTCATTATTTATTATTCATTATTTTTTATTCATTATTTATTATTCATTATTTATTATTCATTATTTATTATTCATTATTTATTACTCATTATTCATTATTTATTATTCATTATTTATTATTCATTATTTATTATTTATTATTTATTATTTATTATTTATTATTTATTATTTATTATTTATTATTTATTATTTATTATTTATAATTTATCATTTATTATTTATCATTCATTATTTATTATTTATTATTTACTCCATCCGTTTCCTAAAAATCTTCCTTGTTATTGTTCCTACAGATACCAAGGAGGATCCACTTCTGTGGGGTGTGGGGTGGGTAAAGTAGGAGAGAGAAATGGGTTAAGATAAATAAACAAATAAAAAGGGGTTAAAGTAGGAGAGAGAAATGGAGTGAAATCTCTATTATATAAGCCAAGGGAGGAGGTGTGGTGTCCTCTTTTGAAGTGACTAAAATACCCTTAATGATCTAATTAATGGAATGAAAAAAATTACAAAAGCAAATCATTTAAAATTCTCATTCCAACTTGCCATTTAAAACAAGTTTAAAATGGTATATGCATCAAATACTTCAATCAAAATTAAATGGACAAAATATTTATACCTTATAAAAAAGATGGCATACATAACGTGCACATGAAAAGTCTGAACATTCACTACCTTTGATACTCTTTAATTCAGTTAAACCAACTCATTATTTTTGTTCTTTCTGTTCAATATTCATTCACAAAAATTATGTTAACAATCACTCACAACTTTTATTTTTTTACATTAGGAATTAATATATCTAAATTCATCTAACTGTTGAATTTTTCACATTTAAGTTTAATCATAAATAAAGTTCAAATGGAGTATCTAATAGAATAACAAATTTTGAAATTAACGCACGCATCGCGTGCATATGAAGGTTAGTTGAATTAATAATGTAATGGTGGACCATATGATAGGGACATGAGAGGGTAAAAAGGGAAAAACAAATTTCAAATAAGGAATAAAGTAAAAGAGGGAAGATCTTTTGGAAACGCACTTAAACGGAAAGAGGGAATATCTTATTTTGTCAAGACCATTTTGGCAATAATTTTCGATTATTAATCCAAGGTTCAGACATTCACCATGTTATATGCATAGCATAGCATATGACTTTTTGAACTCAATAAAATCCATGACATGATCAGTGTCAAAACTTTGGATCAATGATCGAAATATGTGGATAAGGTTTGTTCTCGTAAAAATGATTTTGTTTATGATTTGTTTTCATAAAAAATTATATAAAGTGATATCTTATAAATTTCATGTTTTATAAGGTGATTTTGACAAAAAAAATTTTTTTTGTAATGATATCTTGTCATTCTGGTACATGCATTTAGTCATTTAGATCTCTCGGGTCTTACCTCTTTCACCAAGAACAAGAAGTCAGGCTCAAGTTGCCGTAGATTATCATCGTATCATCATTGATTTTGGGACTCACTTTTTTTTAACCTTTCGTAACAAAAATTTGTAAGTGGACTCAAGGATAGGTAACTCTAATTTTCTATTACATTACAGATGCCCAAAAAGGGTACAGGTATGTGGGGTCTTGTTTGATTCGTCTCAATGAGTATTTTATTAATATTCAATTACTATAATTTTTACTAATATGTAATGAAAGATATAGTGATTTTTAAATATAAGCATAATCTGAACTGATCTGATCTGAACTTATTTTTTCTGCTCTGATCTGATCTGATTAGATCTGAAATAAGCAAAAATAAGGTGAACTGAACATAGCCTTAGACAGGTCCGTTTCGTATAATTTAGGATCATGTACTAAATTAAAAAGTGCCCCAACCAATAAATAAAGACGACGCTATATAAATATTAAAAAAAAAAAATTCATACAAATAAGAAAATTTGTTTTTTTCCAAATAATTATTTTTTCTAGTAAAAATATAAGTGATTATATTACCAAAAACACAAATCAAACCAGCTGAATACAATCTAGCCAGTCATATTAACAACAGAACACCAATAAACCAACAGATCACTCAACTACAACTCATCCTATACACTGCTTCTAAATGATTGAACCAATTTTCCAAACAAAATTTGCGATTGAGAATAGTAAAAGAAAAAAAAGTGATTTGTGAACCTGGACAATGATAGAAAAGGTTTTCAATTAATTGCTTTTTTGTTCAATGTGGCAATGATCAGTGAGCCTGATTATAGATGAAAAATCAAAATTTTTAATTTGATAATAAATGAATAATTCAAACTCCAATTAAGAAACAACACGATAATAAAATATTTAGATTTAAGAAATTACCTTCAAAATTTGGAGAAGCCAAAAATATACAATATTAGCCAATTTCATAGTTGTTGTAGATGTGAATGTGAGAGTTGTTTGAAGAAGATGGTTGCTCATGGTTAGATAATTGGAATAACTTCTTATTTATCGCCTGAAAAATCAAAGATAAGGAATATCAAACATCAACTAAACTCACACTATACAAACGATTGTTTTTACTCTTTGGAATTCGGGGATCAGGATGTTGGAATCAAACCTGAATTTAGATTTGCCGGCTTGAAAGTGGAAGAGATGGAGCCATTAATGGTGTTTTGAAGGAGGAGTCATTAATGGGTTGGAGAATTGAAAGAACCAAAGAGGTCGAGTAAATGGGAGAATGGAAAAATGTGATGTGCGCTTCAATAACTCAATTTGGCGCGTCATTCTGATTCATGAATTAGATTTTTTTAGCTTTGGGCGGTCAATCCAAAAAATTGGGCCCTTATATTTTTTGGGGAACTATGCAGTTGTTCACCCTGCACAGGACCTTAGCCGAGCCTGAACTTAGACAAAGGAGTATTCCAGTGGGAAAAAAGAACATATAATTCGTAAGGAGTAGGTCAAATTGTCTACCCTAAAAAATAGAAATTATGAATATCAAATTTGTTTATTTTGTTGTTGTTGTATAGTCTGTGGAAAGAACAAAATAGATGAATTTTTCGTCTTATTTCAGGATAATATAATTTTCATTGTGTGTTTTCTATGACTCTTTTCCTCTTGAAGGAATGACAATGTCGCAATAATATTGATTTCTTCCAGCAAACTGCCTCACTTTTGAAATATGATCTTCAAGCACCTATTCCTTCACCTTGCCATAACATCTTGGTTAAGTGGACCTCATCCCGACTTCTAAGAGACTTATATATTTGAACTCATTAACTGTTTTATTTTATTATTGAAGTATATAGGTCATGTTTTACTGACGCTTCTCTATTTTTCCTCCTCCTTGATTTATGCGCAGAAAGAAATGTTACAATGTTGACAATACATATGTAGGGTGCGTTCTATTCAACTTATTGGACCTGAACTTATTGGAACTTATCTGAACTAAACTTATTGAACCTGAACTAAACTTATTGGAACTTATTAAACCTGATTGGACCTGATTGAACCTGATTGACCTTATTGGACCTTATTGGAACTTATTGACCCTGATTGAAACTTATTAGACCTTATTGGACCTGATTTAAAGTTATTAGACGACCTTATTGAACCTGATTGAAACTTATTTGACAAAAATATTGACCATGAATAACATAAATATTACCACTAACGTAAATACTACCCCTCAAAATTTTTTATGGAATAATAATTATTATAATTCGTCCTTTAAAAATAATGATTATTAATTATCTCTTATGATAATTAATTTAACAAAAAAATTACTATTTATATATTTGCCTATACATAACTTTCATCACTAATATATCTAATAGTGTTGTTTTAACGAAAACATGTACCAGTGATGATATGAAAATCAAATTATAACATTTATATCTTTCATATTATTAGTAACGAAAACATGTTATCTCTAGTTATTTAAAGACGAATTGCAAAATATTGTAATTATAATAATAATTATTATTATTATTATTGTTAACCTTAATTATTTGACCATGATTATAATATTATTCAATAGCAATATGAATAATCAAATAATAGACAATAATACAAGTATAATACTATACATTGTGGTACTTTAATAAAAAATTCTAATAATAACATAATCAGCTAATAGTAATATGAATAATAAAATAATAGACATAATACAAATAAATAATAAAATAATAGACATAATACAAATATAATAAATAATAGACATAATAACAATAAATAATAAATAATAGACACTAATACAAGTATAATACTATATAATCATTGTGGTACTTTAATTAAAATTCTAATAATAACATAATCGCTAATAGTGATATGAAATTATGAATAACAAAATAGTGGACAATAATACAAATGTTTATTAAACATTACTATTTGGACCTTATTAGACCTGATTGGAACTTATTGGACCTTATTAGACCTGATTGGAACTTATTGCACCTGATTGGAACTTATTGCACCTGATTGGAACTTATTGGACCTTATTAGACCTTATTGGAACTTATTAGACCTTATTGGAACTTATTGCACTTATTAGACCTTATTGCAACTTATCTGAACTTATCTGAACTTATCTGAACTTATTGGACCTGAAACTTAATTTTTTAAGTTGAACAGAACGCACCCGTAGTCTTCTTGCGTTCTCATTCAAACATGCCATACTCCATGTACAAATGTTATTCTCAAAAATCGATATCTTTTAGCATTTTCAAAAAATGTTCCTCTGTGGCTTCTATAAGTAATGACAACGTAGAAGAAAATTCTAGTTATTGCTTACTTCATTTTATTTATTGATGAGATATTTGATTTTTTTTTTTTGTATAGTAGGTTGACCATCACCTCTCTTTTTCTTTTACTTATTTCTCTATAACTTTTACCTTTTGCAATTTTTTCCATAATCCATGTGTGAAAACAAATATTTCAATTAAAAAAAAAATAAAGGGAGTAATTTTCACGATTTTATTTTTTTGGCTTCCATAAGGCCACAATGATTGTCCAGCTAAACAACAAACTAGTTAGGAGTAGACAATTTTATCTATCAAACAATAGAATAATAGATTCGATCCATGCCAAGCATATTACAATCAATGATCCCTTTTCCAAAAAAGACATAATTTTAGCATTGACAGAAATGAATAATGATAGCATAGCACCTCCACCCAACTTTTTTTTTTTTTTTAGAGAATTACAACCCGAACTTCTATACATCATATTATTACAATTACTTAAAATTGTTCCAAAAAAATTGAAATTACATTTATAACCTTTTTATTTTTTTTTCTTAAATCACCACCACCCGCCCCTCCTGCCAAGCTGCCACTACCACCCACCCACCTCACTCGACCAATCTCTCCTCCAATGAAATTACCTCTCTCTCTCCTTCTTCAACACTATATGCGTACCACCACCACCCATCCGCCTCAATCCACCACCCTCACCTCCATGTCCTTCGTTACACACAACCACCAACACCTTCCCATCACCCTTCGCGTAACCCCCAACAGGTGAATTTTTTTTTACCATGGCGAACGTCCGGCCAGGACGTTCACCCCATGATACGAACGTCCGGCCCAGACGTTCGCGCCATGGGTGAAACTTCCTGGCCGGACGTTCGCCATGGTAAAAAAATTTCAACGGCTTTTTGCGTGGGCGGCTGCGGTGGAGAACGTCGCGGGAGGTATGTGACGGCGGTGGAGGACGTCGTGGGAGGTAAGTGATGACAGTGGGGATCGCGGGTGGGGGTGCTATTTTAAGTAATTTCAGGGGATGTTTAACAATTGCCTAGCAACCCCCCTCTTGGTATGTCACTCTCCATCACTGTACAACCACTGAACCACCAATATTCTAGAATTAATGTCGTAACAATTCAACTACAGTATCAAATAAATTACTCGGAACAAACCTTTTTAGTACGAGTTAATTAAAATACTAAAAGGTCCACAATCAAGAAAATAGTTGAAAAAAGCAGATAATACTACTTCTTAATTCTCATTAACTCTCTCAAATAATTATATATATGAGGGCTCTGAAACAGAAAGTTGGCAGTTATTAGCACCACAGTCCACACCAATACTACTCAATTTTCATCAACTCTCTCAAATACTTTTACGACTGTCTTCGTCCTTGTCTTAGTCCCCATTTTTTTGGCCTGTTTGTAGATTCTATTTTTGAGCAGACATCACAAGTTGACAGAAGAAAGAAAGATTTAACATTTAACGACAATGGAAGCATGGCTAGCTGAACTGGTAAGAACTCTACTGCTATCAATGTTTCTAGCTAGAATAATATGGAACTATATTGAGTTTTCTGTCAACAATGATAAGGGACTGGGAAAAACGTACAAGACGCATAAGGATAATGAGAGAGTATTAAATTATTTCTGGGACTCCAACCATCAGCTTAAGCTTTTGGTTGAGTTAGTCATTTGATATGGTATCAAAGAGTCAGCGTGACAAAAAGGTCACGGGTTTGAATCTCATCCACCCCTTCTTACTCAGTGGAATATTTAGCGCTAGGTCTGAGAGAGACCTGTGCTGCATCTACACTTCAAACCCAACGGGCTCTTACATGAAAGGGCGTGATAGAATATCAAACTATTTTTGAAACTCCAACCACTAGCTTAAGCTTTTGGTTGAGTTGATCCTTTGACAAATATTACTCACGCAGAAGCGGAAGAGTGAAGATTACAAACATTATTACTAGTAGTTAGTTATACACTTTTACCATAGACATCTTCTTAGACCTGCTATCATCTCTCCCATAAACTTGGGTAAGTGCCTAAGTGGAAAGCTATTAGCTAAGCACTTCGCCTCTAATATTATTTACGATCTTATTGTCACCATATTTTTAAGAAAATTATATTGTTATTTTATTTATTGCAACAGTTTGATATTTATACTATTTATATATTTACCATGAATGCGTAAACGTAGATTTTTCAACTAACATAAAATATATTTTAGTCAGTACTCCTCCTATTTCTAATTATTAATTCTATGTAACTTTCCGCATATTTAAGGAAAATTTAAAAAGTATGAAGATGGAGAAATATAATATTATAGAGAGAGAGCAAACGTAACAGAGAGAAAAATAATGATAGAGACGGAGCAAAAGCACAAGAGATAATACAAAACAATAGTTAGAAAGTACATCACATAAATCACATATAGGTTTGATAGACAAAAGGTGTGGGGTCTCACGTCTTAGAATGATACTTCCTCCATATCATAATATAGTGTTCATATTTTTTTTAGTGGATCAAATATTGTGTCTATTTTCTTTTTTATCAATTTATTTAGATTAAATTATCATCATTTTCTACACATTTTCCAAAATACCCCTATATTTCTCTCAAAGCATGTGACCCCATTTATTGCTTTACACACTTCTAAGAGCATCTCCAATGGGCAATGGCAAGCAACAACCCTATGTTGCTTGTCATGCCACATCATCTTTTCAAGGTACAATAAATTTAAGCTACATACTACTCCAATGGCAAACAACAACTAGTTCTAGCTTGAATGTGACCCACTTGGCCAACTAAGTTCTTATTCTTGCATATCATTAGTAATTTAATAAATGGGTCCCACCACAAATAACTTTTTGTAGTCAAGCAACCTGCTTGGGCAAGCAACAATTGCTCTCTAGCTAGCAGACCTATTAAACTCTACTCCAATGGTTGAGCAACTTGCTCACTATTTTAAAATATTGCAAGCAAGTTCAAAAAGCCTACCATTAGAGTTGCTCTAAGAAAAATTTATCATCTTTTAAGTTTGTTTAGAAAATAAACAACCTATATAAGAAAGTGTGTAGATCCTTCAAAAAAAAGTGTGTAGATCATTAAAAGAAGTAAAATGCAGAATTATCAAATTTTTTCGATGAATGATGTCAAAAAGAGTATTAATTCCTCCTATGTATTGAACTTGAAATTAAGTTCATGGATACCTTTCATGTAAGACAACACGCGAGAATAATTTTTTAGTTTTATTTTTGGCAAAGCAAGCCACTACTCAAAATAGCGGTTAAAGTTAAGTCGCTATTGTGGGTAGCAGTTTACGAAGTAAAGTCGCTACTTGATGTAGCGGTGTATACCGTGAATCGCCACTGAGGGGAAAAAAAAAGTGCGCCACAAAGCGGTAAAACTTGTAATTATTTTCCTCCACCTTTTCTCACCACTTTCCTAGTTGTGTGTGCCAACAACCTACTTGGTCGCAAGTAAAAGGTCAGAGATGTATTAACTATCAACTTTTTTGAAATTTTTTAATAAAATATTAAAATATGTTAGTCATAAGATTATTACGCATTAAAAGTCAAAACATTATAATTAATAGAAATTTGAGAAAATACTCCTCAAATAATTATCCATAGTGCTATTTTGATCAATTCTCAAATAATTTTCCGTTTTCATATTGAAAAACTTAGGTCACTCAACTCATGCGATATTGGTTTGTTAGCTAAAACCTCGTTCTTTTGAGATTAATTTCAATTTAGTACACTTAAGTTCAATTCAGTTTAACGTACTCATTTCAATTCAAACTCTATAATCAATTTTGTTGTTATAAAAACACCATCATCATCATTATTATTAGGATTTTTTTTGGAGGAAGGACCAAATATAATAGGGTTTTTGTGGGTAAACATTATTAATTATTTTTTTTGAAGGGAATGACTAATTTAAATAATTCCATTGACAACTAAACACCACATTATGATTTTCAAGTCAAATTGTCAACTTTTTGGCATTGACAATTTCTTTCCCTCCCAAACCTCAGTTTTTTGTTATGTCTTATCCCCCCATTCTTACTATTTAAAAGCCCTAATTTTCCCAATTTCTCCCAATTTTCCTCATTTCATTGAAATTGAAACTCTTATCCTCAACTTCGATAACCTCAGAGCGGTTAGTGGTAGTTAGAGAACTCGGAGCGGATGCCCTTATCCGAGTTCGTAGAGGAGAAACGGGTGAACCCAAATCGAAAATTGGGCTTGTTGTTGTTGGTAAATGGAAGCGGTGAGTGTTGAGTCGATATGAAATGGTATCTATACCTAGCTCAAAAATGAGTTACCACTATTCACCATTTTTTTGTTTTGGGAAAATCTTGATTAGAAAACCAGAGGTTAAATTTCTGGAAAATCTGGAACAATGTGAGTGATTGAGGAGAGAGGAAGAGAGAAAGTTAATTGAGAAGATGGAGAAGTGGGGTAAGAAGGAGAAGAAGAAAAAGACATGAAAATTTTAGAGAGAGAAAGAAAAAAGATTTTGGGGGTAATTCAATTGTTAATGTCGGAAAGCAAAGGATGTAAGTTGACAAACAAAAAAACTGAGGTTTTGGGTGGGAAACCAGTTGTTAATGCCGGAAAGTTGACAATTTGGTTTGAAAATTGTAATGTGGTGTTTAGTTGCCAACGAATGTATTTTAATTGGTCCTTCCCTCCAAAAAAAAATTTAAGTGGATTTTCCCCACAAAAATCCTATTTTAATTGGTCATTTCCCACAAAAAATCCTTATTATTTAATATTCAGATCAATTCATTAAGTTCAATTCAATTTAATTCAATTCAATGAAATACATTTAATTTCAGTCTAGTTGAGCTCAATTCAGCTCAAATCAAAATAACATGGCCTAACAATCTCAATTTTAAAACATGAATCTCTTTATACTTACATAATGTGGGACCTAATACTAACTTTTTCTCTTATCAATCAATATTTTATGCTGACTCTCTTTGTCTAAGAAAAATATGAACTCTTATTAAGACACGTAGTTTAAGAAGATTATAAGTTATAATACACTTATCAAATGTTATTTTATTAAAAAATAGTTATGATATGAGTTGGAGGGTTTTTTTTTTATCAAAAGGCGGAAAAAGTTAGGTAATTTTATTGATAGAGATAAAATATGCGCTAAATAGGTGTAATCGTTTAATGGAACTAATATATAATTGTGGAACCATGGTAAAAAAATGAAAGTGCCTACTAATTTGAGATAAATAAAATAAAAAAAATGTTTAGATTATTCTGAAAACAGAAGAAAGTAAAATAAGAAAATGTTCAGATTAATTTGTGCTTTCTATTTTAGGGGCACTCCCTTGTACTTATAAACAACTTTAAAAAAACGGACGAAGTTAAAAACCCTGGATTCTAAGTTTCTAACGATTATTATCGACAAATAACTGTAGGCTGTGGCGAAGCATTAAAAAGGTGCTTAAAACCATATTATATTAGAACTTGTGATCACATGATTGAGCGAGGTTGAGGTTCCTCCTGGCTGCTGGCTGCTGGCTATCTCGTCATTTTTCTTGAAAATGATAAAGTGAACATCAAAGCTTCAAGTTAAATGAAAGAAATGAAAAATTGTCTTTATCATATTAATCAAATGACTACCCTGTTTCAAAATATAAGGCACGCATAATATATGAAGTCGAATTTTGACGGTTAATTGCTCTCAATTTATATTGATAATATTTTTTAAAAGATAATGTTATGATAGTATTTTTCAAGACGAATCCAACGGTATAATTTTTATGAATGTTGTTTATCATATTATGAGAGATATTTATGGTCAAAACAAATTTTAGTAAATCGTGAATGCCTTATATTTTGAAACAGAGGGAATAATCAACTTGTAATCTTCACTCATTTTTCTTTTTCACAAGAACTAAGAATTATATGCGAAGTTGGTGGGAGAAATAAAAAAGCGAAAAGGTAGGATTAAGGGGAGATAAATAATTACTTCATCTGTTTCTTTTTTAAATGTAATACATTGACTTGCACTATTTTCATACGCCATTTTAACCATACTTCTTTTATTAAAATATAAAATAGAAATGATCATATGAAATGTTGTTAAATTTGTTTCAATGAATATTTTCGTAATATTAACTTTTTATATCTTTTACAAATACATACTTAAAGATATTAATGGTAAAAATTCTACATTGGCAAGCATGAAAGTCGAACTTTTGCACTTATTTAGAAATAGAGGTATATATGAAATAGGATGGATGTGAGTGATAAAACAAAAAATTATGGCGGACCTCATGTTTCAAGAAAGAAGATAAGAAAAAAGTGAGTAAATTTTTGTTCAACGTATCAAATAGGAAAGTGAGCAATTTTTTGTGCAACAAATGGGGGAATATGTGACATTATAAGGGTACATTATGTTCACCTAATTTTTTTTGTTGTCCTTCAAAAAAATTAGATTAGATAACGTATAATAATGTATATTAAGGTCAATTAATTAAGTTTAGATAACTGAAATACAGCAAAAATAATCAGAGATAAAGTTTGACAAATTTGCAAAAAAATGATCTACTAAGTTCATAACAAAATAAATAAGGACAAGGTCTAATTAGTTAAGAGAAATTCAAATAAGTTAAAAAGAACATACCCTAGACCTGACCTTTTGATAGCTTTTTAATGTCATTTAATCATGACAATGAGTTCACCGAAAAATAAAAAATCATGACAACATATATATATTTGATTGCACCAGTAAAAAAATCTATATACATGGAAATAATGTATATAATAATACATTTTATACTTGATTGCACCTGTAAAAAAAGACTATATTGAAAAAAAGTCTCAAATGACGTATTCCTATATTTGTTACTCACTCCGTTTCTTTTTTATAGTTATATTTTAACCTTTCTCGCTTGTTAATGTAAATGTTGGAACATTAATATTTTTAAATTTGCATTTGTAAAAATTACAAAAGTTGATGATCTAAAAATATTTCACAAGATGAAATGAAACACATAAGTTGTGACATGGCTGTATTTTTCCGTACCCATTAATCACAAATGATAGCCAAACATACATTTGTGAATAGCGTAACAGCGTTGTTGTAGAATCATTAAAAAGAAAGAGAAAGAATACTTTTTAATGAAAAACTTATTAGCTTTGTATAGTACGACTTTGTAAGCCAACTAGAGACACTAACTGGGTAATTAAAGACATTCTCCATATTGGAGTTCAATTTCATGAATATTCTATCTCCAAAGTTCCAAGAGAGCAAATTAGCCAAGCTCAACACCTAGCAAATATGCATCGTATATATCAATTCTCCTTTATCGCTTTAATTAGTGTAGATGTAGCTGTTGTAAAAAAATAAAATTAAATCAAACTAATCGATCTTTATGTAATTATGTTTATTGGTTTCATTTCATAATTTTCATTGAATAATTATCATCTTAATTAGTATCTCACCTCATCCAGGATATGGAAGTAGATCCAGCAATTCCAACTATAATTTGCGACCCTTGCCACCAAAATCACCAAAGTGAAATAATGGATGTATTGTTTGATGAAAAACTATAACTGGGTAATTAAAGACATTCTCCATATTGGAGTTCAATTTCATGAATATTCTATCTCCAAAGTTCCAAGAGAGCAAATTAGCCAAGCTCAACACCTAGCATCTATGCATCGTATATATCAATTCTCCTTTATCGTAATCTTTATCGCTTTAATTAGTGTAGATGTAGCTGTTGTAAAAAAATAAAATTAAATCAAACTAATCGATCTTTATGTAATTATGTTTATTGGTTTCATTTCATAATTTTCATTGAATAATTATCATCTTAATTAGTATCTCACCTCATCCAGGATATGGAAGTAGATCCAGCAATTCCAACTATAATTTGCGACCCTTGCCACCAAAATCACCAAAGTGAAACAATGGATGTATTGTTTGATGAACAACTCACTACTACACTCGATGAAAATTTTCCGTATATCAACACTGATAACTCTCCTCCATTGGATTTTGATTGGGATTTTATCGAAGAATTCATGCCTCATATTATTTCCAACGACAACAACAATAATAATCATAACAATGATATTATAAGCTTAAATGTCCAAGAAAAGAGAAAATTGAAGAATAAGGAAGAAAATAAGAAGCAAGAAGTAAATGGTCGTACGAAGAGAAAACGACAACCAACTCAAGTTCAAGATCACATCATAGCTGAGAGAAAGCGCCGAGAAATCCTCGGCCAAATGTTCATTTCTCTTTCTACCATTATTCCTGGTCTTAAAAAGGTATACTCCTTTTGTTTAAACTTTACCATGCCTTTTATCTTGAGATTATTATAGATTCTTTTACAATTTTACTGTTTTTCATAGTTCCTTCATTCAACAAACATCAATCATCATCTAGCTTGTCCCTATATTATTTGGCTTTATTTCATCTTATGAAAAACATCCCTTACCCCACCAAATGGATCCATATATTTATTGAATCAGATGTATGTTTTCTAACTTTTTCTCGCACTCAAAAGTCATAAAAAATCCAACTTTCCACTAACTTCATCTTTTCATTGATTATCTTGTATTTAAGGTAATAAGAAATGTCTTTATCGAACAAAAGTAGTAGGTTTTAAAGTAGTGTTATGTTCACAACAACTCAATAATAATACTACATTAATAATTTTCATCTCAAATGCTCAATTTACTGTTCTAATTGAAAATCGATAAAACTTCCCTCTTGCCTTTTGGATACTATTGAGAAAGTTTGACCATAAAAAGGTTTGTATTTGATACGGAAGGTTTTGTTTATATTTAACTTTTACCTTAGCTTATATATGAAAATTATACTATTTTTATGGTGATAGTCTGGTGGATAAAGACTAAAACTTCATGCTCTATAATCATTTTAAAAGTATATAAATCTTTAACATAAATTGTTTATGCTTTTTACGTTGAAAATAGTTGATTGAATACAAATTCTAAATCTTATACTCATTGCTCCTTAAAAGTTCCCCTTTACTTAAAGAAATTTTTTCTAAAGGAAAAGATAAATTTCATTTATCAAAAGTGACACTTAAGTTAGATTGGGGTGTATTTAATTGGGAGGAAAGTGTTTTCGAGGAAAATTATATATTTTCCTCACTTTTCTCAGTTTGGTTTGGATTGGATTAACATATATATGAAGGAAAATATTGGTTGAACTTCATTCTCCAAGGGTGGAAAATTACTTTTCTTAGGAGACAAGGGAAGCCATACTTTACCCCTACACTATCAAACAATAACACAAAACAAACTGGAAAATGGGTTCAAAAGAAAGTTACTTTCCTTGCAACCAAACAAAGGAAGATCAATTTGAAATTGAGTTTTCCTCTAAAAAATGATTTTCATGAAAATCATTTTCCGTCGGAAATGTTTTCTGTCCGACCAAACACATATATAACACAGGATTAATTTTGGAGAGGGTTTGAACTAAATAACACCCCTGTCTGATGTCACCATATGTATAGTGTATACAGTATATTATATAAAAGGAGGGAGAGTTATTATATTGTAACAGGATTCTTTGTTTTGTCAAAATCTTATTGATGGAGAGAATTATATTGACATCATGCGCTTGTTGCAGACGGACAAAACAACGGTCTTAGGAGAGGCAATTAAATACATGAAGCAACTTCAGGAGACCGTGAAAACTCTTGAAGAAGTGGCAGAAAAGAAAATTGTGGAGTCCATTGTGGTGGTTAAAAAATCTAAATTGATAGTAAGTGATGACGAAGGTGGCAATGATAACGCTTCTTCTTCAACTGTGGATGACAATTGTGCAATTGACATGTGCGGCTCACTAATTAAAAAAGCTAAAGATGGTAGTAGATATGAGGCCAAAAATCTTAATGATCTAAAACCAGAAATTGAAACTAAAATATCAGGTCAAAGCCTTCTTATAAGAGTCTCTTGTGACAACAAAGGGATTTTGGCCAAGTTAATTACAGAGGTAGAAAATCATGATATGAGAGTTACTAATTGTAGTGCTGTGCCGTTCGAGAGCTTGGGCTTAGACATTACAATTGTCACACAGGTAAACAATCTCCTAATTTGCACTTATGTAAACCTTAAAAGTTTATTTTGGTAAATACTATATAAACCTTAGAAGTTAATTCATATATATGTTTAAAGGATTTTATTTGTCCAAAACCACCTTTTAAATTATAACATTTGTCAGAAACCACCACATGTAGTTTTTTGTTTTTGCGAAAACAAACCTCAAACAAATTTTTTTACGAGAACATACCTTATGCATAATTCCGATCATTGACCCAAGGTTACGACATTCACCATGTCATGTGTCAGACACGTGACTTTTTAAACCCAACAAAATCTATGACATGGTCAATGCCTAAACCTTAGATCAATTGTCGGAATTATGCATAAGGTTTGTTCTCGCAAAATTTTTTTTGTTTAAGGTTTGTTTTCGCAAAAAAGAAACATATAAGGTGGGTTTTTCACAAATGTCATGTTTTATAAGGTGATTTTTGACAAAAAAAATCATGTTTAAATCATTATGACGTGTTTACACATTAATAGACCAAAGAATTCTTTCATTGAACATACATAAAGAATTTCTCCAACTTTGGTTTATGCAGATTGAAAAGGGTTTCACTGAAAATGTGAAAGAATGTGTAAGAAGGCTCCACTCCTCACTCCAATTGGCTAGCCATTGATACTTTGCATCAAGTGGATGATCAACTCGTAATTTACGTTGGGAATCATGCTTCAAAGTAGTGGGAATGTTGTTTCTGAAAATATCTAATGCAATTGCTGTTATTTAGTTTCAGTAAATTATTGAGTTTGAATTAGTCAAAGTATACTTAGTTATTAGTTAGTGGATCACTTACTGTGTGAGTTTACAATGGAGTTAGTTAGCTTCCATTGTGCTTAATATGCTGTTGCTATCCATCCATTTAAAGGTTAGATGTACTTAAGTTTTATGAATCAAGTTTAATATATTGCATTCTTATTCTATATCTATGTAAGTTCTTAATTCCAACATGGTACCAGTGCTAATCCAGGTTCGATCCTAAGCGATATAATTTTTCTTTTAAAAAAAGTCGGGAGTTTTGAGCATGAAACATAGTGACCATAAGTATGGCAATCAATGGTGTTAACCAAAATTTCCAACCATCAATTTCAGTTTTTAAGGGTGAAAAAATATCACCTTTGGAGCACCAAAATGCAAATGATGTTCAAATCACTATAGTTGTGGGATATAGTCGAAGGTGGGTATGTCGAATAATCACCCGAGTCTTTGGTGGAGCCTAACCAAAAGTTGCCTGAAAACCGAAAGAAGGATGCAAAATCATTGTTTTTCATCCAATCGGTAGTTGTTGACGATATCTTTCCTCGAATTTCCTCCGCCATGACATTGAAACAAGCTTGGGAAATATTAAAAACAAAATATAGGGGTGATAGCAAGGTAATTTCTGTTATATACAAAATCTTGGGGTAATTTATTAGTAATAATTTCAAATAAGATGTAGAATATTTCATTAGTGCTTTATTAATTGGTAATTCATAAGGCCCTCAATATTAGAAATATCGGCACCTTATATATTGTTATGTTCAACTTATATCTACTTATATTTTAAATATTAAGAAAAGTTTGGAAATAACATAAGTTCTAGAAAAGTTTATAAGGAATGTTAAGAACATTCAGAAAAATGAAGAAAGTTTTAGAGAAGTTCAATAAAATTTGAAAAAAGAAATCAAGATAAGAGCATCAAAAAATAGTTAATGAAAATTTAGTTAATGTTCATAGAAAAGACTTTAAGTGGCACAAGATCTTGTCCACCTTTTGCGGTAAAGATGTCATTATATTACTAATAGTGATGGCCACTGGTGCGGGCAGGGCGGGCTGGACCGTGAGCCGTAGCGGGCTGGACTGAGATTTCACGGTCCAGGACCGGACCGTGAAATTCATGGATTGTGCGGGCTGGTATGCGGGCCAAAAAATCTTAGCCCACACCGGTCTGTTACCGGTTTTCACGGTTCAGGAAGCGAATTTGGTGGTTCGTGGGTCTAGTGGGCTGGACCGGGCTGGCGGGACGGCATGAGAATTTTTTTTTCAAAACTATTTAATCATTGAAATTATTCATTATTGTTACAATAAAATCTTTAAAATTAATTAAAATATATAATTAATATTAATGAATAATTTCATTATTTTAAAATTTGATTGAATTATAATATACGCAGTTTGAATAAAATATATACAATTTGAATGAAATATACACAATTTGGTTCAATATTTACTTATAATGGGATGGTTCGGTTCATGGGTCGGGCTGGGCGGTTTTAGTAGCAGGCTATAATGGACTGGGTTCAAGAAATCTGGCCCACGACCCACCCATCAATTTCACGGTTCGAGCTAGGCTGGATTGGGATTTTTGCGGGACCGACCCGACATGCACCTGACTTGTTTGATGTAATGACCCGACACAACCGAACATGATCTGAAACCTGAGATGACCCAACCTAAACCCTACTCGAGTAACTGAATTGTCAGCTCTAAGCCTAATATTGGACAATTCAGGAATAATGTCAAGTTCGAGGTGAGCTTATTATAATATAAACTCTAAAATTTCTTACCTTTACTAATCCCTTATGGGTTTATTATACATAGAAAAACTAGTAGTTCAAATTGTTTTGAGGATTGTTCCAAAAGTAATCTTAATTAGGAATATGTGGTTTTGGAATTGTTGAACCTTAGTTTTGATGATGACAAACCGACATAGATGCAAACAAAGTTATAAGCTAATAAATTGTTGAGTGAATGGAATCTGCAAGGTATCATTGCATTGAGCAAAGAAAATACTACGCCTAAGGAATAAATTAAGTTGGATTCTGAAGACTAAGTGAAGATGCTAAAGGAAATGCTGGTATTTGAGTTGCATTGGAGCAAACGAAACAAGCTAAACTTTTATCTTTTAGTTCATGTGTAAGGAACGAGTAAGTTTCGGTAAGGAACAATTGCTAAGTCAAAGATAGATAATGTATATATGTTCCTTTGTAAGTAACAAAAATACTAGTATTATTACTCTAAATTAAAGGAACTAGGCGTGCAAAATAATGTGCAACGGTTAATTGGAGTATGTTGAGAAATTAATGGCTAAATTTTAGGAAAGATCCATTTAATGATTTTGTCCATTTGAAATCTGATTTTGAGGAAAAACTTTTTGAGGAAAAGATTTTATCTTTATTCGAAAATAAAATTATTTTTGTTTCATTTTAAAAGAAATATTTTTAGATATTATTTGATAAGATTGAAATTTGGTTATATTAATTAAAATAATTTTGAAGGAAAATCGAATTTAAGAGATTGTTGCACAAATAATTGCTAGATTTTTAGGATGCATTATAAGGCTGTTACACACGTTCAAATTCAATGTAGTGTTTGTGGATTTCTTAGAACATGTTCCTCAAGCTACGGAACATCATGGTTAATGGTCAAACCACAAAACATGTTTTAATTCCATGATTCTCTTGATGGTTGCTATAAATACTAAGTCTATTTAAGCTCCAATTTGTATCTGATTAAGTGAGTTTAACTAATCAAAGTGTTAGTACCTTGTAAAAGTAAAAAAGTTCTTTTTTTAAAACTTTTTCATCAAACTTAAAACATAAAAATGTTAGCAAACTATACCAACGCTCAAAACCAGCAGCCAACATGTAAAAGCTAACTAAATTACAAATAAAAATCTCTATATACAAACAAATTATACACTCAAATCAAAAAAGTATAAGAGAAAAAAATTAACAAGATTCAAAAAATAAAACCAAAAACCTACTACAAACTGATTTAGAAAAATAGATAAGAAAATAATCTGAAAATAAATAAAATCACCTCGTATATTAGATCTTGATAACTAAAAAATAAAACCAAACATGTGGAGTCACCGCGGCTGAAAATATCGTCCACTGCCAAATTCGAGGATAAAGGGTAAATATTGCGGATCTGAAAATATTTCGTCCACTGCTTCGAGATATGAAAATATCGCAGAAATTCGAGGATAAAGGGTAAATATGGATGTCTTACTTTGTTTAATTCTTCATTTTTCTTCTCTTCCGTTTTTCTTACACTGCCAAATTCAACATATTTCCATATTTTTATGGTTCATCCGAAAACCCTCATCGGAGAAGGAGCTCGTTGACGTTTCTGGTGTCGGAGGGGAATCGCTTGTTGACTAACTTCAACCACTTATTCCGCTTTTGTTTTCCATCTAAAAACTTCAATTTCGTATCTCTAGCATCAATTCAAGCTACTTTTTCAGGAAAGATTTTTTAGGAGTGAAGAGAGGAATTTCATCCCTGCTTCGTCGTTGGTTACCATCGAAGAGTGAGAGGCGAAGATGAGTGAGAGATGAGATAAGAGAGAGGCGAAAATGAGTAGAGGTTGAGAGATGAGAGAGGCGAGAAGATAAGTGAGGGATGAGAGATGAGGGAGGAAAAACGGTTGTGAATGTGAGTGGGAGAGTGAACCCTAGCGTGTTTTAATAGTGAAGGAGACCAGTCAAAAAAATTTCATATCTAGCTCAAATCTATTGCTGCGGCTTTTACCCAGAATCGCATAACTAGATTAAAATTTTATTAAAAAAATAATATTTAATCTATTGCTGTGATTTTGGTTGGAAACCGCAACAATAGCTCTGGTCAAACCAGTCAAACATTTTTGAAAATTTTCGGTTGACGTCTATTGTTGTTATTTTCATCTATACATCGCCTCACATTTATATTAAGTTTGGTCAATTTGTGTTATGTTTCTAGTCATTTGAAAATCAACATATATAACCTGAAGGAAAAAAATCCTAATTTAAATTAATCTAGGAACAATAAGAGTACTAAGATAAAAATAATATCTTTTCTCCTAACACTCACCTCAAATTAGAGCGTGCAAATACCGAACGTCCAACTTGGATAATAAAAATTCAAACTGGGTCCTGCCTAATCTAAGGCTTTAGAGAAGAAATCTGCTAGTTGATGATACTTGGTAGGGACATAGGAAGGACTAATAAGACATGCCGTCAATGTATCACATACAAATGACAATTTGCCTCAATATTTTTAATACGTTCATTGAACACTGGATTCTTGCAATAATAATGGAGATTGAGTATCATAGTATAAGCACATCCCTTTTGGATATTGTATCCCAAGATCACCAAGCATGCTTGAGCCACTTTGATTCAAACTTTATGGCACCTATAGAGCATATTCGACCTCTGCCGAAAAACGGGACGTTGTAGGCTGCTTCTTAGTTTTCTAGGATACCGGAGAATAGCCAAGTAGAATAAACCGACCGCTCAAAGAACGTTTGTTAATAGGGCAACTAACCCAATCAGAATCACACAATCTTTTTGGGGGGAAGATCACTATCTAAACAGAATAAAATTCCCTAATGTGGAATTTTCTTCAAATATTGTACAACTCTAAGAGTCTCCTCCCAACCTTCGGTGACAACATAAATTGGGACATAATATGAATGGAGTATGCCAAATTTGGTCTAGTAACACCCAGATAGATCATTTTCCCATCAGTCTATGATATTTCTCATCATCAAATTATGGTCCCCTTCTACCACTGCATATTGATGATTGTTTTCCATAAGGAAATTTGCAGTTTTAGCTCCTAGTATACTTGTCTCAAAAATAATATTTAATGCATATTTTAGCTGACTCGTCAAAATACCCTGGTGACTTGTTGTAACTTCTAGGCTCCGGAAGTATTTGGAAATTCTCAAATCTTTCATTTTAAAACACAAGCCCAAGTAAACATTGAAGTTCAGTAAGGCTTTCTTATCAATCCCTACAATAATCATGTCATCCACATAATTAAATAAGAACATTAATCTGCATTTTTCCTCTAATAAAAGTGAATAAGAAATAATCATAATATGACTGCTTAAACCCACAAGTTTCCAGCACTGCTGCTAATTTCACGAACTAAAGGCAGTGTGCCAGCTTTAGCCATATAAGGACTTTTCATTTTGCACACCAAATTAGTATTATGTTCCTAAAGCCTAAAGGGACTTTCATAAATACTTACTCCTCTAAGTCACCATGTATAAGAGCATTATGGACATCCATGTGGTAAATGTCCCATCTTTAAACAGTTGTAATTTCCAGGAAGGTACGAACAACAGTCATTTTTGCCACATGAGCAACTCATTATAATCAAGTATCTCCACCTAACGATGGCCAAAAATATCAAGGTGTGCCTTCAATCGTTAATCGTTGCAACTTTCTTTACTCATTGTATTTTTCTGTATATACCCAATCACTGCCCAATGCATTCTTGCCAAGAGGACATGGTTGTAGCACCTAAGTTCTCTAATCTCCCAAAGTTTTATTTTCTACTGCCATGGCTTTCCACCATCCTTCATGTTCCATAGCCTCAAAATTTTTTGGAGGTTGTCCTATAGTTATTGTTGCCAGATATGTGTCATGCTTGTTAGAAAATTTTTCACAATTAACAAATATGTAATAGGATAAGGAGTACCTTAATAGAGATGGAGTCGATGTGCATGCAAAGCGAGGGAATTTTCTTTTTTTAGTACAATATGAGATACATAATCTTTGTAATAAGAATTATATATGGCAATTTAGTTCTCATACCCTTTCCCAAAATCTCAGCCAATACACCATCCTCCTTATTGATGGCCTAAGGCACATCAACCTCCATCCCTATAGGCATGTGAGGTGTCGAATTCTCCGGAATTATGTCATGATGTCCTCCGCCATTATCAACAGCGGTAGTATCAACCGATGCATCGATCATGGGTCCCCCTTTAACCACCATGGGAATAATTGTCGAAGGCAAGAGCTCCTCCTCCCCGAGACTAACATCCACGTCAAGCATTTCCTCGTCATTTCCGAGTAAGGCAATAATGCTACTATATATTGAATGGGAAAACATGTTGTATGAATTTAACAACGCGGGAAACAAAGTACTCGCTGATTTCTAAGTCAAATATTTTTCAACCTTTTGGGTAAATGGATAGCCTATAGGAACACACTTCCGACAACAACTACCAATTACTTATATCCTTCATGTTTCCATATATGAGCATAACATAGGGAACCAAATATTCTAATGTCATTCATAACATAGGCAACCAAATATTCTAATGTCAGTCATAATGGGGAGTTTGCCATACAAAGACCCATCGAATGTTTTATAGCTAAGAACAACAATGGAGGTTCTATTGATCAAGTGATATATATGTTGCAAGAACACAGTCTCCCCACCATTATCGTAAAGGTAAGTGTACTTGCTTGAAATCATAGGGCACTAACCCACATTTCAAAATATGTTGATGGTTTCGTTCTACGTACACACCCATTTTGTTGTGGATTTTTAATATAAGAAGTTTCAAATATCATGCAATGTTAGAGAAAATAGGGGTGCAAACAATTAAACTCAGTATCATTGTCTCTTCTAATACGTTTAATAAATTGATTAAATTTCCTGTCTATTAGAGCCACAAAATTAAGAAACACTGATTCTACTTCAACTATGGTATGTAATAAATTAATCCACAAATATCTAGAATAATCATCCATTATACTTAAAAAATAAGATGCTCCACAAAAAGAAGGGGTTCGATAGTGACCCCATACTAGCCAAACTATTAAAAACTAGGAAAAAATGTTCTTGGATGGTGTGCACGAAAACAAACATTACAATCATATTTGTTGAAACGACTACTAGATTTACTCATGCAAGGTAAAGCACACATAACTCTTGCTGAAAGATGACTGAAACATTTGTACCACAAATCCTTTGATGCTTCAATGACCATGATAGTCACCTTAGGAACACCCCAGAAAAAGAAAAGTCCAGCTTTTCGCTCACTTGCTCCAATCAATGTCCTCATCCTGCAACTATGTGTAACACATAATATGTAAACAATACAATTTTCATAATCTAGTAATTAAGGCACGAAAATAATTAAATTACAATCTAGTTTAGGCACAAACAAACATTGTTAATTTTTAGACGTCTGAGGAGAATCACATGTCCCTCATAAGTTGAATATGCAAAACTTTCATCAGGCAAGCCAACCGAACATCCATGAATCTTTGACATCAGATAAATTATAAAAACTTCACGTCACACGATGTTTTGCACATGTATCTAATATATCCAAACAGACTTACCATTGAAATGTCTTTAAGTTTTGGCATATTTAATAAGTCAAGCAAACTTTGCTACTATTCTTATGTGATACTTGCAAGGCATGCGCTTTCAGCATTTCGTGATTATTGCGATAGTCCCACACTGCCAGTTCGATCAAGCTGATCCTCTAGCTGATGTGCTTTTGTTGGCCTATGCATGGCGGGGCTACTGCTACCCTGACCACGCTCGATGCGTCCTCCGCATCATGCATGTCCTCCATGACCACCTCTTGGTCGCCCCCCTCCCCCCGCCCGCCACTCTGGGTAGCCTATCAATTGAAAGCATTCGATAACATTGTGGCTGGTTCGATTACAATGAGTGAAGGTGTTGGTTGACTTAAAGGCGGAGGCTTTACTGCGAGAATTTACTTTAAACGCAACTAGATGTGACGGATTCGATAAGGAGGAGGCAAGTGGACCACTCAACAACTCTTCTTGGGTGAGTGTTGTTATGCCTTTGCGACATTCGGTAAAAGGGTCTTGCAAGAGATGATTCGAGCGAATGACATCATAGGAATAGTCGAGGCCGATAAGAAACTTGTGGAGTCGATTATGGGCTATTAGTTGTTCAATATATACATATTGGGTGACATCACATGTTAGAACTATATAAAGGGTGAAGAAGATGATTACTATGAACAATGAAACTTCTAGGCGTGTGTAGACACTTTCCCAAAAGTGATATTCCGACCCTATACGAAGCACGGGTTGCACGGAATTCAATTTCGAGATACAAAGAAGAACAACAAGAGTCACGCTCGTATGAATCTTGTCAAAATGAGAATAAGTTTTTGTAATATTGATTGATGATCAAATGTCTCAAAAGACTTAAGAGAGAATGCTTTTTCGAGAGAATATATTCTGAAAACTACTTCCTTCATCTGTGGTACTAAACCACTATTATACACGCAAAATAACAATAACCGTCAAAACCGCACAAAATGCACAAAGCCACGACAAAAGACAGGCTCTCGTCTCGAGCCGCGACAGAGCTCGCGAGTCGCGAGCGAGCCTGTCGCGAGTCGCGACGATCCTTCGCGAGTCGCGAAGCTTTGCAGCCCACGCCTGCTGCTTGCGGCGAGCATCGTGAAGCCTGCTGCTTGTGCGAGTATACATGCTACTGCTTTGCTGCTTGTACGAGAATGCCACGCTAATACTCATGCGAATATACTGCAGCATGCTTGGCTCAACCCACCAAGCACATTTGCGGTTTCTATTTACTTCAAAGCTCATTGTTTACTATACCGTAAACAATCCACGTGTATAACTAACGTAAATTGAACAACGACACCATAACCAAGTTATTCAAGTTATACGTTACATGAACTTAATCAACCAAATACTCTAAATTATCCAACAATCCTCCCCCATTTAGAGTATTCTAAAAGATAATAAGCACTAAACATCATCAAAACAAACATCTCATGCATAAATGAAAGTGTATAAAACTTGAACTTTCATATAGTAAAGTACACATTCCAAGTATCCGTATCCAATTGGTGTCGATAACGATTGAACCAATTTCAATACATAATGGAAACCCGAAGATACAATACACACAAGATAAAATTACTCAAACTCATTATAAACCGACACATAAAGCCTTGTGTCCATATCTATTCATAAGTGTATCAAAGCTATGCCCCATTAGCTCCTTGAAGCGGCTAAACTTCACACTTACATAGGTAGATCTCTAAAATACATGCTACTGTGAAAAGCATAAACAAGAGACCTATTAAGTTATACAACCTCCTTATACAACACAGTTATAGAACTATAAACTTAGGATGAATAAAAGTTCTACAATCATCTAAATGAAGAAATTAATCTTATTGAACTTAAGACCCAACGTCATATTGGGCGTTAAGTTAAGATTCCCTCATTCGTGATTCTGAGGGGCTCCAATCCTAAACCGATTGCCATCCTCTTTACATTATCTCTAGCCAAGGCCTTTGTAAAACAATCCGCTAGATTATACGTTGTACGTACATAGTCAACAGTGATTACACTATCCTTGATAAGTCCTTGGATGTAGCTATGCCGCACACCAATATGTCTTGACTTACCATTATAGACTTGACTATATGCTCTTGCCAAAGCAGCATCGTTATCACAATGAATCGCTATGGGCGATATCGGTTTTGGCAACAAAGGAATCTCAATCATGAGATTCTTCAACCACTCCGCCTCTTTGCTTGCGGAAGATAAAGCAATGAATTCCGAAGTCATGGAGGAATCCGCTATGCAAGTTTGTTTCTTGGAAGCCCAAGATATAGCACCTCCCCCAAGTAGAAATACCCATCCACTTGTGGAGAGTGATCCTCTTTATTAGAGATCCAACTTGCATCCGAATACCTTCTAAAACCGAAGGATATCCACTATAGGATAAACCATAGTCCTTGGTTTTTCCTAATACCTTAACACACGACGAATAGCTTGCCAATGTTGTACACTAGGATTACTAGTATACTACTGAGTTTGCCTACCGCAAATGCGATATCCGGCCTAGTACTCGTCATTGCATACATCAAACATCCAATCACCCTTGAATACTCAAGTTGAGATACACATACCTTCATTAGGATTAATTTCTCACTAGGTCCATTGGAGTTGACACAAAAGAGCAACCACTAACATCGAATTTCTTAAGAACCTTTTCGATGTAGTGAGATTGAGACAAACTCAATTTACCTTTGCTTCTTTTAATTCTAATTCCTAGAATGACATCCGCCTCCCCCAAATCTTTCATTGAGAACTTAGACGATAGAAAAGATTTAGTCCATTCAACTTGGGATAAATCAGTTCCAAAAATTAGCATGTCATCTACATATAAGCAAATCATCACACCATGACCATTGTCATCAAATTTGCTATATACACATTTATCTGAATTGTTCAATTTGAATCCATTAGACAACACTACCTCATCAAATTTTTGATGCCATTGCTTAGGTGCTTGTTTTAGCCCATACAAAGATCTAATTAGTTTGCAAACTTTTGTTCTTGACCTTTGACAACAAACCAACCGGTTGTCTCATGTAAACCTCCTCATCTAATTCTCCATACAAGAACGCAGTCTTGACATCCATTTGATGGATCACAAGATTATGAATTGCTGCAAGAGCAATCAATAATCTTATAGTGGAGATTCGAGCTACAGGTGCATATGTATCGAAATAATCGATACCCGGCTTTTGAGAAAAGCCTTGTGCCACTAACCGGGCTTTGAACTTGTCAATAGTTCCATCGATTTTCATTTTCTTCTTGAAAATCCATTTGCACCCTATTGGTTTACATTTAGGAGGTAGGTCCGCTAAAACCCATGTGTTATTCCCCATGATTGAGTCCATTTCATCATCAATAGCTTCTTTCCAAAATGAAGCATCTTGAGATTGCATGGCCTCATCATAGTTAAAGGATCCCTTCCACATTATAGACATATGGAAATTTAGTCAAAACACTATCTCTTGATCCTTCAACCAAATATACATGAAAATCCGGGCCAAAAGATTTCTCTTTCCTAACCCGTTTACTTCTCCTTGGTTGAGTTGATGTAGATGCAACATTTTCATCTAGAATTTGTTCATCTAACTCATGATCATCATTTTGATCAATCTCTTGAATTTCGGTACTTGGAGTTATATCCTTTGGTCTAGGAACCGATGAATATCTATTTTCATCAAAAATTGCATCCCTTGACTCCACAATAGTGTGAACCGACCAAAAGTCGTTTTGTTCTATAACATAGAACCTATAGGATTTGCTATGACAGCATATCCTATAAAGATGCATTCAACTCCTCTTTCACCTAACTTTTTACGTTTAGGTTCCGGCACTTTACTATTGCCCTACATCCCCAAACTCTAATGTAACTTAGATTTGGTTTTCTTTTGTACCATAATTCATAAGGGGTTACTTTGTTCTTTTTCATAGGAACACGATTTAAGATGTAACAAGCGGTTAAAACCGCTTCACCCCAAAAACCATCACTCAAACCCGAGTAGATAACATAGAATTTACCATTTCTTGTAAAGTTCTATTTTTCTTTCCGCTACACCATTTTGTTGTGGTGTATAAGCCGCGGTTGTTTCATGTATTATTCCTAAAGCTTGGAAATAACTAGGATTATGAAATTCACCACCTCTATCGGTTCTAAACCGTTTAACCTTGTCACTTAGTTGCAATTCTACTTCATTTTTATAGATCTCAAATTTTTCTAGGGCTTCATCTTTAGTAGACAATAGATATACATAACAAAATCGTGAATGATCATCAATAAATGTTACTATATATTTTTTGTTTCCTAAAGAAGGTGTACTATGAAAATCACAAAGATCACTATGTACCAAATCAAGCAATTTAGTATCTCTTTCCACATTATTAGGGAAAGAACACCTAGTTATTTTGGTAAGCATGCATGTTCTACACTTCTCAATACTTGGATCAAAAGAAGGAATTAAATCATCCTTAGCCATAGAATATAATTTTCTATAATTAACATGACCAAGTCTTAAATGCCAAAGAGAAGAATTATCATTAATAACACACACATTGTTTACTAAAGCATTTGAAATGCTAAGTTTAAACATACCATTACACAAATAACCAAGTCCAACAAACAAACCACCCTTAGATAATAAAATTGTCCGACTCAAAAACCATTTTAAAACCTATTCGATTCAAGATAGCTCCTGACACTAGATTACGCCTAAGTTCCGGAGCAAATACAACATCTCTTAACACTAGAGATTTGCCGGAACTAAAGACCAACTCTACTTGTCCTACCCAAGAACTTGAGCTGTAGAGTCTTTCCCATGTATAGAACTTCTCCATTGTCCACCTCCTTGAAGGTTTTGAATGAAGACCGCTCCTTGCACACATGCCTTGAAGCTCCTGAATCGATATACCATGAACAATCATCCTGTACACAAAAGATTTCAGAAATCATACACATATAATTCAAACTTGAATTACATGAAAGTTGTGTACAAGTACCTTGTTTGGCTTGGGATTGGCTAGACTCGCCTTTCCCTCCACCTTGCTCATTCTTTTTGTTCATTTTCCTCTTCCATAGGAAGCAATCCTTTTGAAGTGTCCGGGCTTGCCACACTCCCAACAACCACGTTGTTGAACACCTCCACCATTCTTAGGCTTCTTAAAGTTGTTGCCTTTGGTGAAATTATTAGCCCTCTTCTTAGGATTTGAGTCTTTGAACTTTCCATCCTCCACCATGTTAATGGTAGAAGAATTAGGATTTACCTCCTTTTGTCCATCTTGAACCCGAATGCCCTCTTCAATCCGAAGATGAGCACCCAATTGTTCCACATTTATATCATCTTTCCTATGTTTAAGAGTATTTCTAACATCCTTCCAACTTGGTGGTAATTTGTCTATTATTGAAGATACAATAAATGTTTCATCCATACTAATATTGTGTTGTTTAAAACTTCCTAAAATCCTTTGAATTTCATGGAATTGTTCCATCACAGGCCTTGTTTCATTCATCTTAAAGTTATTGAAATTACTAACTAAGAACTTTTACTAGATGCATCTTCGGCCATGTATTTTGACTCAAGGTCATCCCAAAGCATTTTAGCGGATTCATAAATTGATAAACATCAAATAAAGTATCGACATACCTTTAAAATGTGACCACGACATATATAATCGTCATTCTCCCACTTGTTCCTTCTCCTTGAGGCCTCCAAAGTTTCATCTTCCACAAACTCGGGTTTTGGAGTACTCAAAACATATGCCACCGAAAGAGAAGTGAGAAGAAAATGCATCTTCTTTTGCCATCTACGGAATCCCACACCCTCAAACTTTTCAAGTTTCTGAAAATTCGAAGTCATTTCACGTACCGTAGCCATCTTCAAGAAATATCACTTTTGGATTGTTAGAACTATATAAAGGGTGAAGAAGATGATTACTATGAACAATGAAACTTCTAGGCGTGTGTAGATGTAATACCCCGAATTTTCAAAGATTATTTTATTATTATTTATTAAGATTTAATATTATTTTCGCTTAAAAAAATTATTTTGTGATAATGAGATTTCATTTGTTAACTATGTTTATTAAAATAATAATTTATTTTAACAAGTTTCAACCAAATCACTTACTTATTATCCATTTCATTATCAAACTCTTTAAATTTATTTATGGATACCTTGGTTCATTGTCCATCCACATTGGTAATCCAAGCCCAAACATTAGTCCATAGTTCAAGTCCATGTGTCTTTTACCAAAAAGAAAAGTTAAAACAAAACAAAAAAAAAAAAAGAGAGTGAAAATCAGCTTCTTTCACGTCTCCCTCCCTCCTTCCTCTTCTTCAAAAAAAAAAATCAGCAGTAAAAGAATTAATTAAGTTCAGCAACTTGCAATACTTGTCAGTAAAAATTTAATCTTCCCAACTAATATCAGATTTTAGGGGATAGCTTCACCTCCCTACACCATAGCCTCCATTAATGGGGACTTAACCAAGCTTAAAAATTTCTGACCAAATCCCTCTATAAATAGTGACTTCAATCTCATCAGATTCCTCAAGCAAAAACCACTTCAAAGGTTTGCTTCATTCTCTCTCTCCCTCTTTAATTTCTGAAATTCTGATTTTTAGAGATAAAATAAAAATAAAATTTCAAAACCACCATTACCACCAACCCAGAACCGCCGGAAAAACTTCGAACCACCAGAAAATCCGACCACCCTCGTTCGCGTCGTCTGCCCAGCCTGATTCACAGCCCTCGCGACTTCGCTGAGCCCAGCCACCCCATTCGCGACCCTCGCCCCTCTGTCGCGACATTCTGTCGCACAGCCCCTCGACCCCGCCTGTTTTCCCTCGCCTGAACTCCGCCGGAAATCGCCGGCCAAAACCACCCACAAACTTCCCTCCTTCCCTTCCCTCTGTCGCCTCCCCTGCCTTCTCCCCCCTTCGTTCTTTTCTTTTGGTTTCTCTGTTGGTTTTATAAAACTGATTCTTTGAATCAGTAAAAGGACCCCCCTTCCCTTTTAAATGATTTTTGTTATTTTACTTTTATTTTAAAACTAAAGCCCATAAACTTCCTAAACTAGCTACATTAATTAAGTTAGTGTATTTTATTAATCTTTTACAAACTTGATAATGTTTTCTGATTTTATAAATTAAAACAAGGAGCAACATAAAATTATTTTTCTATGTTTAAAATAGTTGTTTAAGTTAATAAAATTTAGATCGAAGTAATTTTATGAATACTTAAAATGATTTCATATATAATGTGAAAACTATAAAACTTTATAAAATCTCTTAAGTTCATTAAGAATTTCTTTAAAGTTATTTGAACTATTTAAATTGTTTACTTTATAAAAAAAAAGGGGTTATTTAGGAACTAACTTAAATCTCGTTAATATTGTAGACTCCGATTTCGTAGACAAGGACTATCAAGAGCGCTAACACGTCCGTGAACTTAGCTTTGGGCACGCGTCACGAGGTAATCTTCAATGTCCATCTAAACATAGATCCCGCTAGTGTAAAATGAATTAGTTACGTGATTATTATGTGCTTATAAAATTTATAATTATGGACTCGAATAACAAATGGACAACGACTCTGGATTCTGATTATGATTTATGAATAACGACGATGGACGAAGTACGATATGACAATGAGGTTACTATAACGTTATTAAAAATCGGTTAATGTTATTTGATAATGATATGATTATTATTATATTATTATTATTGTTATTATTATTATTATTATTATGATTATTATTATTGTTATTATTATCACTTTATTCATGAATATTATTATCGTTATTAATTTTGAAGTTGGAATTGATAAGAAATTGTGATAACAAAATGATTATGAATCTGAGACGTTAAATGAACTCAAGTGATTGAAAATATGAAATAAGTTATTGAAATCTCCATGAATGAATTGAGATTATGATGGATTGAATATGTTCACACTGGTTTGAACAAGATGACATAATTGAATAAGATGCCGTAATTGAATAAGATGACGTAAATGTATATGTGAATTATGTGATGACGTGAATTAAAAGATGTTAATCACGTAAAGTGAAATATCGGAGGGAAATGATGAACAGGTTGCCCTGTATGAGTGGTTCAGCGGCCCCTACAGGTTCTCTGGTTACTATGCTGATTATTCTGTTACTGTCTTCCTTCTATCTTGATGTGATCCAAGTAGAAGGGGTGTGCACACTAGGGACTCTGTTATGGCCAATATGATTTTTCGTAGGTGGTTACAGGGGGTTTCCCCGGCCTACAAGTAGGTGGTTACAGGTGTTCACCCCGGCCTACTATGTTGAAGTAAGTGGTTACAGGGGGTCTCCCCGGCTTACTGGCGTTCTCTTTCCTCTCCTTGAATAATTGGGATAATTGAATTAAGGAAATGATTATTCAGTGTATATATGTGTACATGTGTTATGACTTCCAAAACTATTAGTATACTACTTTACAAAGTATTTTCAACTTAAGTATTTTACGGGATGGAGTTGGAATTACTCAGTTTATCTGATTTTTGGGAGCTTGTCTCTCTTGTCTCTTTTCAATGTATTTGTGCAGGTGGGTGATTGAGCGGGGGAACAAAAAGGGAGATCATTAGAGTTGTCATCCACTTAGCATATGATTAGCTTCCGCTGGAACTCTGAAACATTTAGTTAATTAGTATTGTTTAATGAACAATTTACTTAGTTGTTTTGATTAATGAATTTGAGTTGGAGTGTTGTAACTTAGCCTTGCAATTGTTTCCAAGGAGATAATTGCGGCGGTAACACCACCCTGTCGGATCGAACCCTCGTGGATCCGTTTTCCCCCGAAAACCCGAGTTTATTCGAATGGAAAAAGGGTTCGGGTCGGCGGGGGTGTTACAGTAGACACTTTCCCAAAAGTGATATTCTGACCCTATACGAAGCACGGGTTGCACGGAATTCAATTTCGAGATACAAAGAAGAACAACAAGAGTCACGCTCGTATGAATCTTGTCAAAATGAGAATAAGTTTTTGTAATATTGATTGATGATCAAATGTCTCAAAAGACTTAAGAGAGAATGCTTTTTCGAGAGAATATATTCTGAAAACTACTTCCTTCATCTGTGGTACTAAACCACTATTATACACGCAAAATAACAATAACCGTCAAAACCGCACAAAATGCACAAAGCCACGACAAAAGACAGGCTCTCGTCTCGAGCCGCGACAGAGCTCGCGAGTCGCGAGCGAGCCTGTCGCGAGTCGCGACGATCCTTCGCGAGTCGCGAAGCTTTGCAGCCCACGCCTGCTGCTTGCGGCGAGCATCGTGAAGCCTGCTGCTTGTGCGAGTATACATGCTACTGCTTTGCTGCTTGTACGAGTATGCCACGCTAATACTCATGCGAATATACTGCAGCATGCTTGGCTCAACCCACCAAGCACATTTGCGGTTTCTATTTACTTCAAAGCTCATTGTTTACTATACCGTAAACAATCCACGTGTATAACTAACGTAAATTGAACAACGACACCATAACCAAGTTATTCAAGTTATACGTTACATGAACTTAATCAACCAAATACTCTAAATTATCCAACATCACAACCTGAGGAGCCTTTCGAGCACTTGGGCACAATCTCCTACAAGGCAAGGTCATCCCATAAACGTGATAACTTGCCGCAATTTTGCAATCACCGGCTCACCATGGTTTTGCTTGCAATCACTTATGTTATGCACAACTCCAATTGGCAAATCCGGGTGCCGTTCAATACACAAAATCGTTTTTGAGATTGTTCTACAAGTCATGGGTGTCATCATAAATTAAGAGAGTCGATCGTAAACTATTTGAGATGGTGTTTAATAGCCACGAGATAATCATGGAGTTAACAGTATACCATTTCGCAAGTTGGTCAGAAGTCGTGGTTTTGGGAATGATGCCATCAATAAAACTAAGTTCACGTTTTGCATTCAAGTAGGTGCAAATTTATCGTGACCTATGTTCAAAGTTATCTACTTTCAATTAAGTTGTTAGGATTATCATTTGATCCAAAAAAAATATACTAAAATCTGAAGGAGTCGAGTGCCCGGGTCACCCATAATGGAGTAGGTGATGTGTTTGGGTCAGTACTTGGGGTCTTATTTTCCTGATTGATGAGAAAAATTGGTTTCTAAGATTTTATGGCTCTTGATATTATGTTAAATTATGTTAATTTGTGTTATGTTTTTATTCATCTTTAAATCAATATATACAACCTAAAGGACAAAGTCCTAATCCGCATCAATATAATAATAATAATAATAATAATAATAATAATAATAATAATAATAATAATAATAATAATAATAATAATAATAATAATAATAATAATAATAATAATAATAATAATAATAATAATAATAATAATAATAATAATAATAATAATTCCCTACCAACCTATTTGTCGCCTTTAATAAAATAAATACCAATATGACAATAATATTTTAAGTTAAATACTCCCTCCGTTTTATTTTAATCTACACATTTTAACATTTTACACTATTCACAAATTTCACTTTGACCATCATTTGTGATTTATACGCGGATGAAAATATAGTCATATGGGATCTTGTTAGATTCATCATAACATGTATTTTATTAATATGTACTTTTTATAGTTTTTACAAATACAAAACTAAAGATATATGTCCTCAAAGTTTTGCATTGACATGCGTGAAAAGTGTAAGTGTGTAGATTAAAATGAAACAGAGGGAGTACTACCTATCTTGCTAATGAGCTAACGAGACTTTGCAAGGATTATTTACTTTGAGCTTGTAGTCTGTAGAGTTCTTTTGATTGGTCAGTTGGTCATGTAAGAGACCGTCTACTTTTAGTTTAAAATTAGGCACGACTCAAGTTTAATCTATTTATGTACCAATTTAATTTTTTTTGACCAGTTTAATCTATTCAGTAATGACAAACTCATTCAGTGACTAGCTTAATCCATTTAGCGACTAGTTTAAGCCGTGCGGTAAGAATGCCCGGGTTATTTTTTTGAAATTGTCTGTTTTAGTTCGAGAATCAAGAAAACAAGAAAGGAGAATAAAAGGGATGATTAGGATAGTGTTGGGTTAGAGTAAAATGGAATAAGCTTGTTAGAAAAATGCACTATTAAATTCGTCTAATTTTATCTTAAAATTAAATTGTTCATTCTAATAATATGTGTTGATTGGTAATCCGACCTCAAATCATTACACCAACTCTCCAATTTGTTTAAGGCGAGTTATGGCGCCAGTCGCCATGTCATAAAATGACCGTGCTTTTTAATAGTGATGGCCACTGGTGCGGGCTGGGCGGGCCGGACCGTGGGCCGTAGCGGGCTGGGCTGAGATTTCACGGCCCAGGACCGGACCGTGAAATTCATGGGTTGGGTGGGTTGGTCCGCGGGCTGAAAAGTCTTGGCCCACACCGGTCTGTTACCGGTTTTCACGGTTCGAGAAGCGTTCTGGCGGTTCGTGGTCTAGTGGGCGGATTGGGCTGGCGGGCCGGCATGAATATTTTTTTTCAAAATTATTCATTATTGTTATATAAATCTTTAAAATGAATAAAAATATATACAATTTAAAAATTAATGAATAATTTCATTATTATAAAATTTGATTGAATTATAATATATGCAATTTGATTAAAATATATACAATTTGATTAAAATATACACAATTTGGTTCAATAATAACTTGGACTGGGCTGGTCTGGTTCATGGGTTGGGCTGGACCGGTTTGGCGGTTTTAGTAGCGGGCTTTAGTGGGTTGGGCTCAAGAAATCTGGCCCACGGCCCACCCCCAATTTCACGTTCGAGCTGGGCTGGACCGGTCTTTTTGCGAGCCAACCCACACGGCCCACGAGGTGGGCTGGGTTGGATGGGCTGGATTGGCCCGCACTGTTGGCCATCTCTACTTTTTAATGACAATAATGGGAATTTACTAATTCCTACTCACCGTCTTAACTCTTATGACACTGTTCAGTGGTCAGTGAGTTTTGTCAGTATCGAATCATGGTTGTTGCCTTCATAAACACTAGTTATAGTTACACGAACACTAGTTCTAGTAGCATGAACACTGTATATTAGCATCGGAATCTTCTGACAGTGTCCAATTAAAAAAATACGAACACTATCTGTTTATACATAAACACTATTTTTAGTTGCATAAACACTAGTTATAGTTACACGAACACAAGTTGTAGTAGCATGAACATCATATATTAGCATCGAAATTTTCTGACAGTGCCCAATTTTCGAGATTACTTTTTTGTTTGACTGATAACTTTTTTCATGTATATTGATAATTTTACCCCTACTAGATGTTTATAAACATCTAGCAGTTAGAGGTTTATCATTTCTCAACTATAATCTTCATTATTACTACTATTAAACATATTAGTGTGCCTATAGGCTACAGCCTACAGGCTACGACCTACAGCCTATGGCCTATGGCCATGCAAATGAATCCCAAAATCGTGACATACTATTTTCACAATTTTGCCATATTATTTTTTATTCTATTGTGGGATAGTGGTCCATGCATTTAGCTTTCTCAAGTCTCTCCTGTCAGCGAGAAGTTAAGCTCAAGTTGCAGTTAATAGTTGTTATTTTTCAGATTATATGAAATGGACATGCAAACAAATCTCGAAATCGTGACATATTATTTTCACAATTCTGACATATTTTTTTCTATTGTATTGTGTGATTGTGGTCCATACATTTAGATTTCTCAAATCTCTCCTCTCACCAAGAAGTCAAGCTCAAGTTGTAGTTAATATTTGTTAATTTTCACATTATATGAAATGGGCCTAGAATCCCCA